>NC_022031.1:66047764-66057528 GCF_000317375.1 Microtus ochrogaster | reverse complement strand
CCTTCCCTTCCTCTCCCCTCCCTCCCTCCCTCCCTCCTTTTTTTCCTTTATCTTGCAGGACTTTTGTTTATATGTAATGGTTTCCGATCTGTGTTTTTATTGGATTTCTGGGGGGGAGGATGTGTGTGTCTCTGCATCTACAAGTGTTTCTTGTATATTTCTTTGGTTCTTTTGTCTCCCAGTTGTTTATTTTGTCCTATTCCAATTTGATTGTTCCTGTTTTATCTTATTTTATTTCATTATTATTTTCAGATACCTGTCTCTTTGGTAACAAAGGGTGTGGATTTGGGTAGGAAGGGAAGTGATGAAGATCCAGAAGGTATTGATAGATGGAAAACCATTATCAAGATCAATTGTATGAAAAGAAAATCCATTTTCAGTGAAAGAAAACATCAATGCCATTCCAAAAAAAAAGTTTCTTTCCCTTTTACTTTATGGATTTTAGTAAGTAACTATTTTTAAGGTACTTTGGAAGTGAATAAAAAAGGTGCTTGAGGCCAGAGGCAAATGTCCTGGGGCTCTGTCTGCACAAACAGATCCTATTATCACCTTTGAAGGTTGAGAGGATCAGGGGTCCTTCTATCTGCTTCACAATGAGGCGGAGTCCCCAGTGTGTGTGTGTGTGTGTGTGTGTGTGTGTGTTGTGTGTGTGTGCACGCGCATGCATGTGGCTCTGCTACATTGTTCTGTTGTCGGCATTTGAAATGCTTACATATCATACAAACACATTAACAGAGATATTGAAACACCTTTATAATGAACACTTTATACATCTCAGAATATTCTCTTAGGATATATTCTGCATAAAAATATTGACTATTTTTGGATATGGACATTTCCTTTTTTATTAGATTTTTAAATTTGTTTACATACCGAGCATAGCTCTGTGGTGGATATGGCTATTTCTAGGAATTTTGGTATTATCTGATATTTTAAAAGAGAAATACCATTAACATATGAGAACGTTGACTCCACAGCTTCTTTTTCCAGCATTGTATATTCTGTTAATATGATCTGGACCAAGCATGGTGCTCTGTTGATGAGCAGTGCTGGGTTACTTCTGAGGCAGGGGAGTGCATGGTTACTCATAAGGTAGTTTTCTCACTTATTAATTGCTGGTTTTGAAGTTGTCTTCTTGTTTTCATCTGTTCGCACGTTTTTATGTGTCAAGGTGTTAAGCAGTATTGTTCTGAGATAAGCTAGTTTACTCAGATTCATTCTTGTCATTTCTTTGGGGCTTAGGAACTTTGTCAGGTATTTGATAAAAATTCACTTTGATTTTAATATAATCCAAATGGTTTTAATTTTAGTTTCTTCTGGGATCTATTCAACTCTTCTGTGTGAGGTGAGAAGGCAAAACAGTGGTGCAAAATTTCTCCACTGGACTTTTGTTCTTTTAATAATCTCCCTTATAATTTGTGATGTGATGTCATTTTTTGTCTTTCCTTAACGAGTTTCTCTCTTTAGATTTTTTATTTCACATTAGACCATTTAACCATTTTCACAATTCCAGATAGTGAAAGCAAATGTGTGATTGTTTATTCCTAGCTTTTTCCTTTCTAGGTAAAATCAGGGTCAGAGTGAAATGACGGTATTCTGTTGATCAAGAAATTTGGAGCTGGGGAGGAGGAAAAGAAAGCAACGGTCTTAGGATAATTTATTTATTTGTTTTTGCAGAATAGGAATTCTCTGTGGTCACAGAATTTAATTTCTGCTGCGATCTTTCTCTTCCGCCCCCCAGTCATTGTTTTCCTTTGATCTCCGGCTTTTCTGGTTTGGCCTGGGAGTGCGCGGAACCGACCCTAGAGGGCAGTGCAGGCGCATTTATGGACATGAGACTGTTAGCTGTGCTGAGATGGTTCCCAGCCAAACTCAGGCTTAGTTGCGACTGATTTCTGTTGTGCCTGGTTCTTAGCCTAATCCACGCTTTGGTTCCGCAGCCCACTGTGCAGTGGGGGCACTGCTGGGCAGGTGACTGAATACTGCCTGGCAGAACCTACAAGCAAGTTAAGCTTTGTTTGGGTCTTGAGTTAGGAACTTGTATTTTTCTTTTTTTTGGGGGGGGGCTTTATAGTATTTATTATTTTTTTTAATTTATTTATTTATTGAGGATTTCTGCCTCCTCCCCGCCACCGCCTCCCATTTCCCTCCCCCTCCCCCGATTAAGTCCTTTGTATTTTTCAACAAAGAATGAGAGCTATTTGGATTATGAGCCATTTTTACTTTCATTTTGTGGGATTTTTCAAACTTTCTGTGACAGTGTACATAAGCAAAATTAAACAACAAAAAGTATAAAAATTAAAAATTGTATTGCTCTTTTGATAGGGGCTGGTTTTCACGAATCTATTTAAATGCGGTAATATGAAAGAGTGGGAAACAGGAGAGTCATGGTGGTCCACAGTCATCTCTTTAAAACTCAGTTATCCTAATATCTTAATTGTTGACACTGAGGGCCTCATTCAGACCATGTGTCCCAGGTATGTAAGCAGTGACAGGCGCCAAGAGGAAATTGACATCTTCACAGCCTGTGGCTCCCTCCACTCTTTGTTCAATCTCAACATATTGAAACCAATAGTCGTGAAGTGTGCCAGTAAAGGTAATTTTATTGTCTAGAACTTATGTAGGATTATATCAACTAGTTATCTAAAACTTGACCAGTACTATGGCTAAATTGGGTCTAATTTTTTATTTATTTATTTATGAAAGATTTCTGCCTCCTCCCCGCCACCGCCTCCCATTTCCCTCCCCCTCCCCCAATCAAGTCCCCCTCCCTCGTCAGCCAGAAGAGCAGTCAGGGTTCCCTGCTCTGTGGGAAGTCCAAGGATCACCCACCTCCATCCAGGTCTAGTAAGGTGAGCATCCAAACTGCCTAGGCTCCCACAAAGCCAGTACGTGCAGTAGGATCAAAAAATTGGGTCTAATTTTATTGCTTCCAAGCAGTCAAATTTACAGAAAATAATTTTAAAAAAAGTAAGCTCATGATAGGGATGACAGGAAAGAAAAGCAAAGCATCAGACTGTATTTTCTCACAGTGTTAATTAGTGATGGTGAATGACGATCTGCAACAGAAATGGAGCTATTACAAGTGTCTGCAGAGAGGAAGAGGGCATAGGAATCCCCAGGGCCAGGGTTCGACGTTGATTCCTAGGAGGGACGTTCTGCCTTACGTAGTCTACACTCAGAGAAGCCTTGTGGACTTTGACATTTTTCTAAACCAGACTCTGAAGGATTTTCTGCCTGGGCTTAGGGAGCTGCATCCCAGATCAGGAGCTTTCTCCACTGACTGTTCCAGGAAGGGGTGAGCTCAGTAAGACAAGGAACTCTATACCTGGGGTGTGGCAGCATGATCTACAGGCTAGCACTTGACGTGGTTTCTCACCCAATAATTCTATAGGCCTTCTTGTGCACCACGGGTCTCAAGGAAATTCTCATCCAAATTGACTTTTGCAGATCGACTTTGGCATCTGTCCCTTTAAAGTGCATTAGGCGTTCCAAAGAACTGATGACTTTCACAACACATCCGCTTGCCCGTGCCCCCCTCCACCCCCATCTCTTTATAGTGTCATCTGTATGCACCCGCTGGGGAAGTCCTAGTGTGCTTCTTTCATTTAGGAGGGTTAGAAGTGTGGAACTGGAAATGTCGTGTAAGAAACAGATTGGGGATAAATATTGGACTTGAAATCAGTGTAAACTAGCTCACATCCAAGCATTTAAAACTGTCCACAGACAATAAGCTGTTCCCTATGATTTCCCAAAACTGCCTTGGAAGAATCGCATTGTCTAGGATTTCTAATTATCTGCTCAAGTCCTTTGCCAATATTTCGGAGCGAGTACAACTCTCCTATGTATTTCTGTTAGTGACGAGGCAGCCTTTCTCTTTGGCTAATTAAACCTTCAGTCCTGGAAGGTTTTCGTTGTTCAAGTTTTGTGTTCAGTCTTTCTCCATGTCCACCTGCCCACGTTATAATATGGGTCAGCAAACTAAATTATTAACAGCAACTAACTCTGGGATATGAGGAGAATTAGGCACTGGCCGGACGCTCCCCAGGACCGAAGTTCATATCTTCACTCCTGTAGTCTGTGAATACATAGCAGTAGCAACCTGTGGGGTCACAGTGTTCCAAAGGGGGGATTATCCTGGATTATCTGGCTGGGTCTAAGCCATTAATGTAAACCTCTAAAAGTTGCAAACCTTCTCTGGCTGCAAGCAGAAGAGAGATTGCATATAGGTTTTGTTTGTTTGCTTGTTTGTTTTTGTTTTTCCTAAACTGAGTACCAAGGGCAGAAGTGATTTAGAGACAGAAAGACGAGGATTGGAGAGCAGTCTCATTGTTCCTGAGTGCGCTACAGATGCCTTAATATATGACCTTGGTGGTCAGTGAGTTGGAGTATTGACAGGTGTACTGAATTTGGGTCTGCCCCAACAGATGAAGCTCATCCAAACGGTTTGGGTCCTAGTGAGACACAGAATAGGGATCATAGGTTGGGAGACTCGGATACTGAGTGGAAGAAACAAAGAGAGATATTTTTAGTTACTGATGTTTATCTGGTTAGATTTTACCAGGTTGGAGATTATAAGGATTTGTTAGCTCAGTGCCTTTTCTTTTCTTTCTTTTTTTTTTTTTTATAAAATTGGTGCCGCCTATTGGTAATGATTTAAATATGTTAACTATCCTCTTTTTTATATTGTGATTTGTATTCTTCATTGAATATTTAGAAAATTATCTTTCTAAGTAAGAAGTAAAGTACATTTTCACATCCTGCTGAAACCAACTATCTGATCTAAGCAGAAAATATTGATGATTGAATAAAGATTGCATTGCCTAAAGGGGTGGACGAGATGCACAGGCCTCTTCTCTACCAGATAACACGGCCTGTTTAAGTCTACGTGAACCATATGTTCCTTTTTCAGTTCCTTTCAAAACACATGTTGGTATGGTTCAGACAAAACATTCATTACTTTAAGAAGTACCCTCTGCTTCTAATTTTAAAAGCCTGTGAGCAAAGGCCTTGCCAGTCAGTGTGAGAAAAACACTGCTCTGAGTTCCCAAACAGGTAGAAGCACTCTTTCATGTGGCCACACTTATTTCTTAATCTTGGGGGAAGCAAAATCTTTCTCCAATTAGCTTTGCCCTGAATAGAAGGTTCACTGTTTCACACCACCTGGTGTCCTTGTGGTGTGTAATGATGCTTACTTACACCACTGGTTTCCTTTCATGCGAGTTTTAAATCCTGTCCTAGATTTTGGAGAATACCTACTGTGATCACCAATGATTACAGTGCTGTTTCCGTATCTGACTGTCACGCAAATCATTAAAATAACTGCAGCTGAAGCCAACAGTTGCAGAGAGGAAGTCAAATGCATATCTTCTTTTTGTTCTGGTGCAGTCAGTTAAAACATGAGAGTCCAATTTGGTTTTTGACCCTAACTGGCTTAAAAGTACATTAAATTGTGAATGTGGTATGATCTATTGGGGAATATTTAGTGATATTTATGAACAAAATGTTATGAAATCAGATATGCAGCTCGATTAGATTATATTCATGGATATTTAGAGAGTTATTTAAGGGGAATTAGTATAATGAATTTCAATGGAAAGATTTAAGAATATTCACAAATTTATAGAAAACATGTTATTTTCCTTCCAAAATTATACTATTTGAAGATTTCATTCATTCATCTGTATATTCATTTAGCATTTATTTATCATAGGCTTGGAACTAAGACTATAGAAATAAACATAACACTATCTTATCCTCAAATATTTTACTGTCTAGTGGGGAGAGAAAGATGATGTACACCTTTACAGAAACATAATATATGATGATCACACATGCTAAGATGAGAAGCAAAGCAGAAGGAGGAGAAAGAGAGTGAGCTACTGCTATTTATTTTCCATGCAGTGGTCACAGAAGGCTCTTTCAACAAGATATGGTATTCTAGCAGACTTTGAAAGAAGCAAGACAACTCAGGAAGACTGTTCTAATGTGACTGGGTCAGAGAAGAGGGGGAGGAGAGGAGGGAGCTTAGGATGAAGAAACCGTGAAGGTTGAGAGTTGATAGGCAGATAGCATGGATCTCTGGGGGACATCATAAAGACTTTAGATTTTACTTAGCATGAGACGAGAGGCCACTGAAGAATCTGGAGTGGAAATGGATGACTTGCAGATTTTCTCTCTGACAGACCTATACATCTATTCTGTTATAGATAGCCTGTTCGAGGGTGAACAATGAAAGCTAAAAGACCAGTTACTATGTTAGAACAACAGCTGTGCGACGAAGGATAGGCCAGGGTAAGAACAGTGATAAAGCTGAGTAGCACGTGATAGGCTATGGATATATCCCAAGCAAATAACATGGTTTGGCTATAGAGTGTGAGATAAAGAAGTATCCTATTTCTCATACTGGGATTTAATTAATTAATTATTATTTTTTTTCATTTTAGATACCAACCCCAGTTCCCCTCCTTCTCCTTTCCCAGTCCTCCTACCAAGTCTGCCCCAACCACTACTCAGAGTTTCTAAGGCCTCCCTTGAGGAGTCAACAAAGTCTGGAATATCAAGCTGAGGTAGGACTAAGGCCCTCACTCCTACATTAAGACTGAGCAAGGTATCCCACCTTTTTAGAATGGGTTCTAAAAAGTCAGTTCATGCACATGGGATAGGTCCTGGTCCCACTGCCAGGGCTCCCCCAAAAAGATCAAGCCACATAACTGTCACCTACATTCAGAGGGCCTAGTTTGGTACCAAGCAGGTTTCCTAGTACCGAGGTTTTAAGTTGCGAGCAAAACACATATTTTTAATGAGTCATACAAGAAGTTTGACAATACATCCTTGGACTAGTATATAATCAACTTCTGCATACGTTTTATAATAAACTCTAAATAGCTATGTATTATATTTGATGGGGGGCTCTACTGCCCTTTGATTCCAAGCTATTAATTTTACTGTCCAACATATTGCATACTTTTTTGTCTTAAAATAGAAACTGTTATTTATAAGCAAGGAGAAGTATTTTATAATCACTCATTCTAGGAGAGTGGAATTGCCAGCTTCATTTTGTAGTTGACAGAACTTCATGCTCTTTCTCTCATCTACTGTCTCATAAACTTACCATGTGGAGGATAAAAATTTCATTTGCGTGTTTACCAAAATGTTTTAACATGCAGATTAAATAAAATTAAGAAAACTTAAAATTATTCAACTTCTCAACACTTTTAGATGCCAATCATTCTTACTTAAGTTATACATTTAAAATATAATTTGATCATTTGGGACTCACAGCAAACCTGAATTGAAAGTGTCACTGCTTTGTCTATATTCTCCCCTTAGGCATGATAACCTCCTTATCACAGACAATTTCCAGCAGCGTTCCTGATACCTGATGAACATGCCTTAACATACCATTATCACCCAAATTCCCTAAACCATATTCGAAGACAAGGAACAACTTTGCAATCATGACAACCATGACACAGGAACACAGATATAGGTTGGTCCAATTCCATGTTCCAACACTGAAAATGTTGAATGAATTTTTTATAGTTTTTGCAGAACAAAGAAAAGTCCTAAAAAGTCTAAAATGCATCAAAGAGGTAGGCATAACATAAAGGAGGAGGAGGAAGCTTTTCTGTAGTTCCAGGATGCTATTTTATGGCATTCTGCACTTGTGGGTTGGTGGAAACTAGTTGTCTACTAACTTAGTGGAGTCCACTCATTACATGGCCTTAGTTTACACAGAGAGGTGGGCAACGAAGGACAGTGCTGTTCTGCTTTGCGGGAACTAGCACGAGAGACGTGGTAATTAGCCGGTGGCCTTGGAGATATTGCCAATATCCCCGTAGTCTGTCGTTCTAATTGGTTAACTAGTCTCTGCAACACAGGTTCTTTTCAGGAGTTTTCACTCACAGTTCATGTTGGCCAAACTTCTCCTTATTTTTGAAAACTAATTTCCCCAGGTGTTCAATTTTAGCTTGACAGTTACTTCTGAAATCAGGACTGAGCCGTTCTCCTGTCTGCTGGTGGGTGTCCATTGTTTTTACTGAGAATCAAATACTTGTTTATTTCTATTTTATACTTCCTGGCTAGTTTAAAGATCTTATTTTTGTTATTTGTACATTCAAGTTTCACTAGAATACGTTTAAGGTAAGTTCATTTTCATTGATTTGCATTTGTTTGAGGTTCTAAGTGTCATAATTCCTTTCATCAGATGAGTTATTTTTCTGTCATTGCGTTTGTCTTAGGAAGTCCTGATTGTACACGTGCTGTGCCTTCTCTCATCACGCATCGTGGATTCTTCAGCTGTGTAATTTTATCCATTACTAGTTTAACAACTGCATTTTTTCATTACAGGAATTCGGCTTCATTCTATTGTGGAACAGAGTATACTTACTAGTTTTGTACATTTTTATTTTCAAGTATCTCTTGACTTCTTTAAATATACTTAATGTATTTACTTTATATACTGCCTGATAATTTTATCATTTTCATTAGGTGTCAGATTCTGTTTCTACTGTTGTTTGCAGAAGTTTATGTTGCTTATGTCCTTGTGTGTGTGTATGTGTGAGTCAGTGCTATATGAGGTCAGGAGAGAGCACTGCATCCCCCAGGGTTGAAGTTCTATAAGGCTGTGAGTCACTCATTGTGGGTCCAGTGTAGGAGTACTATGTGTTCCTAACTGCTGAGCCACCAGTTAGTAATTTTTTATTATGAATCACAATATTCATTGAGAATTTTATCTGTGGGGATATTTTGAAAATTGGTTTCAAAGTTTGATTTCTCCCCCCAAATGGAGACAATGTCTGCACATTCACACTGAGTAATTCTAAATACTGTTTTTAACTAGACTAGAATTTTTTTTTTGTAAGATATAGGTGTTAGGAATTTTTATTGTAGGCCTGCTTGAATACTGACTCACAGTTTATAATCTCCAGGGAAATAATTTTTTCCTTTGTCATTTTCTTGCCCTTCTATGCCCATCTTTTCTTTTTTTTTTCTCATTTTGTCTAGCCCCATCTTGTCTCGTTTCCTCCCTCTTCTTCAAGGTCCCTCCCATGACTTAGGGCCAGCACAAATGAAAGTTTTATTTTGACTTTGTGTTTTGGTGGATAGTTTACATGCCAATGGTTTACTATTTGGGATCCTAGTTTGTGGAAAAGTTCCAAGTTTACCCTTTTGTTCAGTTTAGACCCTGGTGCTATGTCTCACTCACAATGCATTTTAATTCAGATCTAGGCTATAAGAATGTGGACAAAATCTCAAGAACAAACACCAATTCTTAAAATTTTTATAAATCTCATTTATTTTCTACCAGTTAGGCTATGCACTTAAAGTATGATTTTATGTTTTAACTAGTATTTTAAATTATATTCTCTCTGAAGAATTTTTTTTTACAGGTATCTAGTCTGTCATATGGCTAGGGAGAGAAATCAGTAGTCATCATTGAGAATGGATTAACAGTCTGCTGTTCACTGTAATTTTAGTGTTTTAGTTTTTATTTCTTTTCTGAGACAGAATCTTATGTAATCTAAACTGGCCTTCAACTTGCTATGTAGCAAAGGCTATTTATTTATTCTTCAACTCCTGATCCTTCTGCCTCTGCTTCCACAGTGCTGGGATCACAGGCATGTGCTACCACACCCAGTTCTAAGTGTTTTCAATGCTGAATTACAAAGGCAGTGTTTACCATAGAGGTAAGTTTTTTTTTTTTAAATTTATTTATTTATTAAAGATTTCTGTCTCTTCCCTGCCACCGCCTCCCATTT
>NC_022031.1:66035473-66047344 GCF_000317375.1 Microtus ochrogaster | reverse complement strand
ATGCCTATATGTTTTTCTTTGGGTTCTCCTTATTTAGCTTCTCTAGGACCACTGATTATAGGCTCAATGTCCTTTGTTTATGGCTAGAAACCAAATATGAGTGAGTACATCCCATGTTTAGAGGTAAGTTTTAATTTAGGATTATAAGTGATAACATCATTTTCACAATACTTTATACAAAACTAGCAATGGCATGGATGTTTTCCCTATGTTTGTTTGTTTGTTTATTTATTTTTTGAAAATTCAAAAGCTTCAAATCATTGCAGTATGAGTTTCATTTTATTTTTGTAAACTTGATAGCTGACATCCCTTTCCTATTTCAGCTGTGAAGTCACATATGGGTTTTAAAGCATCTTTTCCTGCAGCCATTGTTGCTTTTGCTAGTTACACAACAATAAACATCCGTGTTTATGAGTGCTGATGAGATTCTGAATTCTGCTCTCCTCTCATTGTTCCTGCTGTGAAATGATTGCCTAGTTTAAAGCCACCCAAATAGAGACTGATTGCTGTTATGAACAGAGCAGGCTATTCATAGAAATAACCTTCTGTCTCAGCAACCCGGGCATCCTCTGCCGCAAAAGTCAGTCTCGCAGCTCCCCCACCCCGTCCGGGCGCTGAGTCTTTTACTCACTTGTTTGTCATTTAACCACTTAACCTCTCAGCCACTCAGCTCTGGCTCCTCTTTCAGATGTAGCTATTTGACATTTCCAGGCAAAACACATCTTTTTTCTTGGTATTCATTAGTGTCCATCAAACTGTATCTTTTTTTATATTAAGAAATAAGGATGTGCTGAGGTAGAGTGCCAGAAACAGACCTTTATTTTCTTAGTAATGGACAAATGGCATAAATGGGTCTTCCTAGGGTGAACCCTGTGTCTTTCGGAAGCTAAATGATTTTCTGACAGGATAACAAATTGGTTGATTTTTTTTTTGAAGGGAGATTTACAGAGAATTTCTTTTCTCAGATGAACAATTCAGAAAATGTTGTCAAAGGATAAAAAAATGAGAGAGATCTGAAAGTTACTTTAATATAAATGGATTCCACTCAGAAATGTGGACATGCAGTACTGAGATATCTTTAAAATATCTCCCCCTTGGCTGACACATATTTAAGATAAGTGTTATTACTTTGTGTAAGAAAATAGTTTTAGGCTGCCTTTAGAGTCATGTGTATGACAAGTTAAAAATATTACAGACATGTTTTGTTTTATGAAATTCAAATCTATATAATAAACATTTTCACTTCATTTTGTTTTTAAATAAATAACAAAGTAGTCATATTGCACTTAAATTCATACTCACTTTTTTTATTTGTATAAGACAATATTTGAGGTCAAGGCATTAAGGATTATTTTGTTAACTGAGTGCTTAATATTTTGAGTAGTTAACTTTTCAGGTCACTCTATGACAGAATGAAGATCATTAGTCTCTGTATTCAGATGAATGTGAATTTATGTTCAAGGGTTTTGAGTAAGCATGAGTTTAGCAAGACAAGAAGAATGTGAAGTGGTGAGGAGATCCTTATGTTAGAACTATAAAATCAGCATCTGCATAGCTTCAATTTCTGTATGTGTATAATGGAATGGAAACAGTGAGATAATTCACATCATATATCAACTTGATAGGGCCATGGTACCTTGATACAACACATTATTGGTGTGTTTTAGATGGAAAGTACAAGTGCATTATAAAAGCAAGCAAAGAAGATTGCCTTTCTCAATGCCAGTGGGTCACAGAGCCAGCAGAAGGTCTCCAGAGCCCAACTTTTTGAGCTTCAATATTTCTCTTTTTCTGTCTTCACATAACAAATTGAAAACTGACTACTTTGAGTCTTGTGTTTGCTGCGTTTAGACCAGAACTTTCCTGGTTCTCCCTTGACTTAGAGCTTCATGGTTGCTTTCCTGTGTATCTGGTTGCTGACTATAAAGACAAGTTGATCAATGAAATTAAATCAAAGACACAGATATTAATACAAACACTAATGAATTCCTGATTTTTGATAATGAAGCTAAGATTATATAATGGAAAAAAGAAAGCATCTTTAACAAATTGTGCTGGCATAACTGGATGTCAACATCTAGTATAATGCAAATAGATCCATATCTTTCACCATGCATAAAACTCAAGTCCAAATGGATCAAAGATCTCAATATAAATTTGACCATACTAAACCTGACAGAACAGAAAGTGAGAAGTAGCTTTCAATGCATGGACACAGGAGACTACTTCCTAAATATAACACCAGTAGCACAGACACTGAGAAAAACAATTAATAAATGGTACTTCCTGCAACTGAGAAGCTTCTGTAAAGCAAAGAATACAGTCAATATGACAAAAAGGCAGAATACTAAATGGGAAAAGATCTTCACCAACCCCACATCAGTCAGAGGACTGATCTCTAAAATATATAAAGAACTAAAGAAATTAGACACCAAAATACCAAATAATTTAATTAAAAATGGGGTACAGATCTAAACAGAGAATTTTCAATGGAAGAACCTTGAATGGTTGAAAGACACTTAAGGAAATATTTAACATCCTGAGCCATCAGGAAACTGCAAATCAAAACAACTCTGAGATACTATCTTACACTAGTCTGAATGGTTAAGATAAAAAACACCAATGACAGCTTATGCTGGAAAGGTTGTATAGCAGGGAGAACACCTCTTCATTGCTGGTGGGAATGCAAACTTGTATAACCACTTTGGAAACCAGTATAGAGGTTTCTCAGAAACTTGGAAATCAACCCACTCAAGACCCAGCAATACCACTCCTGGGCATATATGCAAAGGATGCTCAATCACAGCACCAGGGCATTTGTTTAACTATGTTCATAGCAGCATTATTTGTAATAGCCAGAACCTGGAAACAACCTAGATGTCCCTGAAACGAAGAATGGATAAAGAAACTTTTATCATTTTACGTTTACACAATGGAGTACTACTACTCAGAGGAAAAAAAAAACAATGACATCTTGAAATTTGCATGCAAATAGATAGAAAAACGATCGTGAGTGAGATAACCCAGACCTAGAAAGATGAGAATGGTATGTACTCACTAACTGTAAAGCAAAGGATAATGAGCCTATAGTCCATGACCCCAGTGAAGCTAAGTAACAAGGTGAACCCTACGAGAAACATATATAGATCTCCCTGGGAAGAGGAAATTGACAAGATCTCTTGAGAAAATTGGTAGCATGAGGGTGAAGGGACAAGGGAGGGAGGAAGGGGAGGAGGAGAGAAGAAGGGGAAGGGGAGGAGAACTTGATACTGGAGATGGAGGAAGGCCAGAGATGGAGAACAAGGAAAGAGATATCTTGATTGAAGGAGCCATTGTGGGCCTAGCACGAATCTTGGCACTAGCGAAATTCCCAGGAATCTACAAAAATGACCCCAGCTAAGACCCTAAGCAATATTGGAGAGGGTGCTCCATCTGACCTTGCCCTGTAGTCAGATTGATGAGTATCTTAATGTCACCATAGAACCTTCTTCCGGCAACTGATGGAAGCAGACACAGAGATTCATCCACAGTGGATCACTGGGCTGAGCTCCCAAAGTCCAGTTGAAGAGAAGGAGAAGTGAGAATACAAGCAAAGAGGTCAAGACCATGATGGGGACACCCACTGAAACAGCTCACATGAGCTGATGGGAGCTCACCAACTCCAGCCTGACAGAAAAGGAACCAGCATAGGACCAAACTAGGCCCGTTGAATGTGGGTGACAGTTGTATGGCTCGAGCAGACTGTGGGGCCACTGGCAGTGAGACTAGGATTTATCCCTACTACTTGTACTGGATTTTTGGAACCCAGCCTAGATTTAGAGATGAGTATGACCTAATTAGGAAGGTCAGGGAAAGCCTTCCAAAGAAGCAAGGATGTGTTGATACCTGAGGGATTTGTTAGGGTTAACAGAGCAGGAGACAGTTGTACAAGCAGAGGAAATAGTGGATTCCACTTCAGCCATCTGAGAAGCTGTTACCACAGCTTATTGCAGAAGCTTAAATATGTCAAAATAAATGCTGAAAAGGAAAGTTAGTTCAGAGGTTAAGCTGCTGATTAAAGAAGATTGTGTTGTTGGGAAGGAAGAAAAAGTACCACTCAGGAATTCAGACTTCTGCAATGTAATTTTATCTAAGCTGACCCTGTTACTATAGGAAACTAATTAACCTTTCTGTGCCCTGGTTGCTTTTCTGCCGGGTGAAGATAATAGAGACCCACTAATAGCAATGAAAAGTCTCCTGTAAACATCAACAATTATATAACTAATATAAACACTTGTATATTCTGTTGTTAAATCTATCTCTTAACTCGGAATTTAGCATCTTTTCCCTGCATAAATGTTATTTAGATTTTACTTATTGTCAAATATTGTTTTGTGTATGAGAAAATACTCGTGTTTATCTTCACGTATAGTCAAGTTTGTGTTCACTGACAATGCGTTCTCTAACATACACTGTTTAGTCAGCAGGACCCTGGCTCCTAGATAATCATAAAGATTTCCAAGTAGATGGTTTAACAAAGTCCAGGGACAACGAACACAGAAGAAAAGTAGTGAGTGGAATGAGATGGGTTGGGAGGATAGATTATTTTAACTGCCCTTTAAATGACAATTCTTCTTGCCTGTTACAAAAGAAGTTTACGTTTTTAATGTTCCATACACCCATTGCAATTACCTTAACTGTAGGTAAGCAATTCAGATTGACTCAGCAGGCACATAACACCATGCCAAGTAGCAAAAAGACAGCTCCCCTAGCTTGTTTTCTTTGAATTCCCCCTCGTGTGTGTGAACTCATAGATTCACATGTAAACTGACATCTCTTTGTGACATTTCAAGTCATTTTATACACAGTATTTATAAAACTATTCCTTCATTGTCAGACAGATCACCCGTTTCATAATTGTCTTTGGTTGTCATGTTGTTCTTTCTCTAGCAAAGAAAATCATAATCAGTCTTCTGGAATATTAAAATGTTTACAGAATCAAAATAGTGATTTCTTCATGCACTTGGGAAATATTTTTAAAACCTACATGTCTAATAAATATGCCAGCTGTTTCCACGATGGTAAAATGAGCCACACATGTGGCTACAGAGTTTGTGCGGGTGGAGTTTGGGATACAGCCAAATGACGCCTAAGCGTTGGTTAGGAGTCATGGATGGTCAGCAAGGCAAGATGAACTGCTGGATGGAGTTAACTGTTCATTTCTTATCCAGTTTCCTGGCAAAGATTCTAGTGTAGTTCGCTTAACCTTTGGCTTAACTGAAACAGGGAATAGAAACCCAGCCTTTTCCTGGCTGTCTGAACAACATCTCCAATCCGTGCTAGGTGCTTCATGAGGTTCTTACCTTTCCGGCCTTTCTTTCCTAGTCCTGGTTTGTTCCATCTCCGACATTGCTCCAGTCGGTTCTGCTGGACACTCAGAATCAGGATTTGTGGTAAAATCTGTGAGGGAATGTTCCTCAGTGATGTTGCCTATGGCAAAGAAATTACATTAAATAGAAGAACACACACCACTCTTGACACAGTTTTATATGGCAACATAATCTACAGTGATGTGGATTCTCTTCCAGAAAAAAATTTCAGGAGGACTCTTCTCACAGGAGGGCTAGCCTGAAGATACTGTCAGGCCAATGAAAAGTACAATGAAAATTTGTTCATTACATGATAAAAGTTTCAAATGATATATGCCTTGTAGTCGTAAGAGTAGAAAATGAGCTCTCAAAACCCAAAAGGCACTGTTGGTTCTGTTAAAGCACTCATGATTCATGACTAAAATTAACACGTGATAAATTCATTAAAGTGAAAAGTGCAGACATTTTATGTCCTTGGCATAGTTTAGAATTCACACTCTAATTTTTATGAAATTAAATTTCTAAATTTGATTTGTTTATCTGTAGTTTTGGAATTCTTTCTATAGAAATAACATCAACTAGTATATAATAGATCTAATTTAAATTCCAGAAATAGTTTTTCAAAACTATTTTACCAAAGAACGTTCAACTCATTGGTAAATACTTGAATTATAGGGATTTTAAAGATTTAAAGAAAGTAAATAGTTGAATATTAAAAGAAATTATAAAAGATAAAAATAATGAAAACACATTTGAGTAGTTATTCATTATCCACAGTGTCTAATTTATTTTAAGCAAATGTGCTATATTTGGGAAATTGTAAACAAGACCCAATCATCAATGTTATTGTACTGCAGTGGATCAGGTGGCAAGGGGGAAGGAAGATAGGGCTGAGGAACTCGCTGGCAGACATTTTTTGACCTGCCAGCTCCCAAACAATGATTTGGAGATCTATTATTAATTATGAAATCTTGGTCTTCAGCTTAGATTTGTTAACTCTTATAACTTAAATCAACCTGTTTTTATTAGTCTACATTCTGCCACATGGTTCATTACCTTTCCTCCATAATGTATATATGCTTCCTTCCATGCCTTTCTGGCATCTCCTGTGTGCCTAAATTCATCCAAGAGTCCTTTTTCTCCAAAGAAGTCCCACCTATTCTCTCTGCCTAGGTATTGTCCATTCAGCTCTTTATTAAACCAATCAGAAGGTGCCTTGGCAAAGATACATCTCCATAGTATACTAAAAGATTATCCTGCAACAGGGAAGTATTGTGGGGGACAGTTATAACTGAGGGGCATTTGAGTGGTGTATGGAAACCCAGTGCAGTGGAATCTTACTAAAATTAGGAAAGTAATCCAAATGAACTGTACAAATAATGGGGGAAATGGAGTCCCAGCTGGTCATCTCTTGTCACCAAACAAAGCTTCTAGCACCAGGACTAGGTTATAGCCAACTGAGTTCTTGACCAAAGTTGTCCTTTGGAAATCCAAAGCAAACTCATACTATTGTCAAGACAATAGGTTGCTCTCCACCAACCAATAACATGGCTCCATTGCTGAATACAACACCCACACAAGCCATTGAACATATAGAGACAGAGCTGGTCCTTGAATAGAACGTTTACCCCTATATCATAGAGTCTTTGGTACAGGAAGGCACTCTGCAGGCTACCAAAAGGGAAATGTAAACACCAACCTAGGCACAGACCTTTTGGTCTACAGAGGCTTCATCCCTGCAGGTTATACTAGGGTAATGGTGGCAAGAAAGATTATAGGAGTAACCAACCAACATCTGATTTGACTTAAGGCCCACTCCATGAGATAGAATCCATACTCAACACTGTTTGGGTGACCAAGAACCAGGGTCAATAGATCTAAGGTAAAACCAAATACTACTGCTCTTAAAAAGTAGTGATAAATGATAGTCTGCTATACTAATTGATTAGTACCTTATTCAGTCATCATCAGAGAAGTTTCCTTCTACAACAGATGGCAACAAATACAGACACCCATAGCCAGACAAGAGAGAAGGGGGGGGGAGATGGGGAGAGGGAGAGGGAGAGGCAGAGGGAGAGAGAGAGAGGGAGAGGGAGAGAGAGAGAGAGAGAGAAAGAGAGAGAGAGAGAGAGAGAGAGGAGAGATCTTGGAATAAATGGGGTGTCTCCATCAGATTCTCCTCCCCTCAGAGCTCAGGTAATCTTTTGGAAGATGAGGCAAAGTACAAGACCCAGAGAGGATAAATGACACCAAGAAAATAAGGACCTCTAATCAGCACGAACAAAGCTCACACCCACTCACAGAAACGGAAGCAGTAAACACATGTCTTTACCAGGTCCTCTCTGTATATATTACAGCTTTCAGTTAGCATTTTTATGGGATTCCTGAGTGTGTGAATGTGTGGGTCTCTGATTCTCACACCGTATCCTGGGATTTTTTTCCTTTTGCTGGTTTGCCTTGTCCAACTTTGATGTGACAGCTTTTGTTTTATCTTAATCATATTTTATGTTGTGATTTTTTTTATGTCTTAGAACCTGCTCTTGGGAATAGATCATGTTTGGAGTAGATGTGGGTAAGAACTGGGAGGAGTAGAGGTAGAAGAAACTGTAATCAGGATATAGTAGAGCAGGAAAGGACCTATTTTCAATAAAAGGTAAAACAAAAAAGCATAAAGCAACCTAAAATTAGACATTTAGAGGTATAAAATTAATAAATCAGGAATGATCACACTGTAAAAGTTTTCATTATATAAAACCTTTAACATAAAATTTTTAGAGTCCTTAAAATCTTTCAGTGCAACAAGCCCTCAGAAATATTTTATTCAGGAATAAAAAATGAGTCACTGCTTACTGTTTCTAAAAAGTTTGTGACTAAGGAAGCTTGAGCTCCTCACTTTCCCAGGGGACTACTTTTATCCTGGATTTATAGTACTTTTTTTTTTTACAAGATAGAAAGCACACTACTAAATATATTCTCATTATGTTTAAATGGACTCTTCCAAGTGTTTACACTATTTTGAGTGCTAAGGAGCACTAGTGTAATTACAACATTAAGGTCTGTGTTAGAACTATCTTCTAGAAGAAACATTGAAATGTGTTTGAATTCTTCCCCCCAAAGTGCAGTGCAGCATGTTCTCTGCCCTGGCACTTATGTATGGAATATTAATTAGTCCATCAGTAGCCAATAGCTTTCAGAGTGAAAGAACACTTTCCGTGGTAAGGAATGGTGTTTGATGAAATGCGGGAGAGGTATCTGTGCTCCCTATTTGTTTGTGTCAAGGCTTTACCATTCTTCTTTATACAACAAAAGAATTACTTTTTCCTCATATCTCCAACATCATGCTGTATTACTCTTGTTGTCTAAAATGTGCAGACTATCTTTTCTCATATCCATACACACTGAGATAATTACTGTATCTTTCAAAGTAGAGTTCTTAGCCTCCATCTGTGGATGTCTAGTACATTTATGGACCAGAAATCAAACACACGCATACACACACACGAGAGAGAGAGAGAGAGAGAGAGAGAGAGAGAGAGAGAGAGAGAGAAGAGAAGACCTAGACATCATGTGCTTCTCATGCTTGTCTGAATGAAATAGTGGTTATAGATCACTGAGTTCTCATATCTTTGTGGTTGTGGGAACACCTCTTTTGAAAGAGAAATGTGTTTAAAATAGACTGTGAAATATGACTTTAAAAAGTTGTGAATATTTAGACCAGGCAGAAAGCAGTGTGACTGTTACTACTTCTTTTCTAATTAAGGGTTTATTTTTATTATGTGTATGTATGTGTGTCTTTGTGAGACTACGCCACAAGTGTGAAGGTTCCTATGGAGACAGAAGAGGACTTTGGATCTCTCAGAGCTAGAGTTATAGGTGGTTGTGAGTCTGACATATGTTTTGGGAATTGAACTTACACCCTTTGAAAGAGTAGTAAACATTCTTAACCATGAGATCATCTCTGTCGCTACTAACTCATGATTGCATAGCCATATATGTATCTACTGTACCACGTACATTTATAGCACATGTACATCTTCACTGTGGTCTTTTCTTTCACCAAGATCTTATTCAGCAGCACATTTTGAATTACTACCAAGCAGATCTTAGCACCTTGGCATATCTTCCAGGGCCCTTACCATCCCCTTCTAAAGAGACACAGATTCTATAAAAATTCTAAGAGACTTAGGAATTAATTAAAACACATTTCAATGCATGGATATACCAATAATTATGAAACAAGTACTTAATAGTTTTTTTAATGAAGATGAGAAGCCAGTATTGCCTGTTCTTGAATTCAAAGTAGAACAACTTAAATAAAATAAAACAAGAGGATTAACACAAAAGGATACTCATCAACTGTGGTTCAGTGAGGGTGTCTTTTCATCCACACAGTGAGTTCCATGTGGCAACAGATGGTCAGAGTGTTCTTATCATCCTCATGAAAGAGAAATATAAGATATAAGACGAATCTTGCTCTCAAAATCTAGGGGAAGTTTGTCAGCTACACAGTGAGCTGGTCCTCAGCTTCACACGTGGACAACAGGGTCATATGGATAGGGTAAGTCTTCCTGTTATGGGACATGACATTGCTATTGCCAGATCTCATCAGTGCAATTGTTCAAAATCTGACCCAGGGTGTATGTCCATAGTATATACTGAAATGCAGAATCAAATTGATATGACATGGTTGCCTTTACCGAATGCTTAAAAATCAGTGCTGTTGAGTTTGCCTTCCACACAGACTGGCAGCATGTCACCCTTTGCTTGTGTAATATACTTCCAGTTTGCCTGGGCCTGATGCAGCAATGTATCATGAAGATCTGAGCAGATGTGAAACATCTGTCTGTTTTTTCAAGTCAGGAAATAAATGATGTGAAACACATTAACTTTCTGCATTTTTTTTTCAGTAGCGCTAACTAAACGTTAGAAGAGAAAGGATCCAAGGGAAAAATCTATTTTGGAATAAGATTTCAGTGAGAAAAGTACTCAACTGTTTGTTTTTCTTTGGATGCATATGAAAACAGAAAATTTTAAATGCTTTCATTGTTGGAAAGTTTATTATAAGGGATGGTTTTCCTTGGTTGAATTGTTGGATACCAAGTACATTGTGGATTCTGTTTCAAAGACAAATCTTTCATTGAGAAACTAAGATAGGGTCTGGAGAGATTCTTTAGAAGTTAAGAATGCTTGCTGCTCTTGCAGAAGACTTAAGTTTTGTTCTTAGCATCCATTTCAGGATCTGATAACTTCCTGTCATCCTACCTGCTGGCAGAGATGCAGGTACAGATTCTTCATTCTCTCTTGTGTGATTCTGTTCTGCCATTTTTTTCTTTCCAGTTTCATGAGTTTACTTTTTAAAAGCATCTTCCCAAAAGACTTCCTTTGTTGTTGTTGTTTCAGAGCTACTGAAGGCTCTGCTGACCTTTTTTCCACAGCCACAACACCCTTAGACTCCATGGAGCTTGGTAGCAGGTAGTGTTGGCTGATGTCATGTTTATTTTTGCTGAAGTTTTGAAATTTTTATTACATGCATATTTATTTTGGAAATTTGGAATTACTATAATGATAAATATAGTTTTAGAAATTGCATACTTAATTTTAAATAAATATTGTTTTAAGAAGTGGCATAATCTCATGGCACCCATGACTGTTTTACTCACTATGTATTAAATTCGTTGAAGATGCTCAACCGTATCACATTCTTAGAATAATTTCTCACTTTGACTATGCTTAAAATTATGTTATATAGCTACAACTTGTCACATGAGAGGAAAGAAGATGACAAACATGACAACATGGTACTTTATTCTAAAATATTGTTCTCAAGAAGAGAAAAGAGCCAGGTCTGATATTCATAAATGTACAAGCAAAATACAAAATCTAGAGGAGGTAATCTTGAAAACTCAAAGGGTTTTCAGTAAGAATTCTGAAAATCAGCCGTCTTAAGGAATGTTTAAAGCAACTTAGTTAAAATCTGAGGTAACTTAGTGGGTAAAGTGCCTGGGGCCCAAGTGTAAGGACCTGAGCTGAGATCTCCAGCATTTAGCTGAGAGTTAGGCATGAAGTTTGTGTCTGTACTCACAGACCCAGAGTACTGTGGGGCTGGACCAGTGACCACAACTTCACACACACACACACACACACACACACATACACGAGTGCAGTACACACATGTGCCCCCCAATGTGGACTGTGAATCCTTCTTACATATGAATGTTCTAGGAGTCATTGCAAATTCATTTAGTTTTTTTACAAAGAGAAAAATACAGATTCAGTTCTTAAGGAGTTACAATATGGATCATTCTATGGAATTTCACAGCATTCTAGAACCTATTCTGAGAGCATAGCATATTGCTTTGGGAGTCAGTATTCCTCCTCAGCTGGAGGCATTCAGGAGGAAGTTAGACACCAGGCTATAGAAAGTAATGTGGTGATGGAGGAAGGTCATTGGTTGATTAAATAAAGAAGCTGCTTGACCTGATAGGTTAGAACATAGGTGGGAGGAGCAGACGCTGGGAGGAAG
>NC_022031.1:66021345-66032488 GCF_000317375.1 Microtus ochrogaster | reverse complement strand
GGTGCGAGAGTTAGCCTAGAAGAGGCTAGATAGATGGGCCAAGCAGTGCTTAAAAGAATACAGTATCCGTGTAATTATTTCGGGTAAAGCTAGCCGGAGGCGGCCGGAGTGGCGGGAAGCAGCCCGCCGCTCTTATTACTACAAATGGCGCTCTTATTACTACAAATATCTCGGGTAAAGCTAACTGGGTGGCGGGACACAGCCCACGGCTCCTATTACAACAATGTGGGGCAGAGTACTTACATCCTGATTAATCTTAAAGTGATGTAAAGCCTTGAAGGGATTTTTAAGTTTTTTTTTTTAAACCATGGAATATACTGTCCCAAGTATAAAAACCAACAAATCAAGCATAAAGAATGTGACTCTATTTAATGTGTAAAGATTGTAGGATCCTGTCTCAATGCCACACTTGGTTTTAAGGGCCTTTTTCTTGAAATTAATTCATCTTGAAACACATTTTTATGGGCTGATATTAAGGAATATTGTGAGTTGCTAGTACCAGGTATTAAATAAAGTGCTCTAATCCTTACGTCACAAATTCTCTGACTGATGCTGGGCAAGTAATTTTTTTTTTCTGTAGCTGTTTCTTCATCCATAAAATGAGAAATATTTTTGTCTTGGGGATTTCTGTGAGGATTAGATAAAGACTCCATTTGAGAAAAATTCAATATAAACATAAAGTGTTCCACCAGTCAGACTGGATAATTGCCTTTAAAAAAAGTTTATATTAACTTTTTCAGCTCTGCTCAGCAGTTTTATATGTGGATTTTACATGAGCTTCCATTTACTTAATACTATCCCATACTCATGTAAACATAATGTAATTTCTTATGAGTCAGCTGCATTCCTTAGCAGAAAAATGCAAAAAGCAATTCAATTGAATTGCAAGTATATTTAAATCATGTGATATATAAAAAATAATAAAAGACAAAACCCATCATCTCTTTGTTAATTAGACTGTCTTAATTTATGAGATTAGTAGAGGCAGTCATTTCATAACTTAGCGTGAGGGAGCTTCTATTGGATATTTCTAACGGTGTGCTTCCTAAGCATAATTTCTCCTTGTTTGAGTGTCTCTCTTTGGTGAAGCAGCTCCTTTTGCATCTGATGTGGAAATGCTCACTGGTGATGCATACAGTGATACCTGTGATAGTGTGAAGGGCTCTGTGTTGTCCCAAACTGAGCAGACTCATACTATAATTTGGACTTGAAGATAAGTACATGGAAATTAAAGATGCACAGAATGAATAGTAAGAGGAATCTACCCACTAGAAATGAGGCTAGGTTCACGTGAGTGAGGGGCAAAGATGCACTTGGCTCCTGGTGCTGCCTCTCTGCTCACTATGTGTCTCCTTAGTTCCAGTTATTCATACATTTCTTATGAGGACCTACCGACACTGGGTTCCTCCGTGTCATTAAAAACCAGAAGAATTACTTATATTTACTTTTTGCTAAATGTTTTCAGAAATCTCACATTCCAAGTTAATTGTTTTTCAATTAGTTTATCATTGTAGCTGAAAGCATACTTAAGTTCTGTAAATGGAATGGTTTACTATCTAAGACTGGATTTTGCTTGGATAAAGCAGAGAAATGCTGGAATAGTTTGAATAAAAAACTCATAATTAAAATACACTCACATATTATGATTTCATTGATAAATATAATTGATAGTAGAGGTGGACATACTTCTAAAATTAACCAAAATGTTTTTCCTGAGTTCCAGGAAAACCGGTTGGTCTTCCACAGAGAAGCTTTTCACAGTAGTGAATTTTAGTACAGTCTGTTCATTTTCATATTACCCACAGGGGAAATTAAATCATATGTGTTGATTATTACTGCCAAGAATGAAGATTTCTTTCTTTTTTTTAAAGCATTTTTCCCTTTTATTGAAAATAGACTAATTTCTCACATAATATATCCAGATTCAGGCTTTGCTTCCCTCTACTCCTCTCAGTTTTATTTTATCTTATTATTACCCTTGCAAGCCTGTTTGGTTCCTGAGAGACAGAAAGGGAGTGGATCAGGATGGGGGGGGGGGTGGCTGGTGAAAAACTGGGAAGCATTTAAGGAGGGAAACACAATCAGGTTATGTAATGTGAGACAAGAACAGCAAAAACTATTCTTAATTAAGGGGAAGAGCAAAACAAAATTAAAATAAAATGTGTTTCACAGAAAAACAAAACAAAGAACCAGTCGTGGGAAGCATTACTAGGTTTACTAGTATTAGGAGGAAGGAAAGAATAAGAGGCTCCCTAAAACACTGCCAGACTCAGTTTTCCCTGGCATGAACAACACTGGGCACCTGCCACGTCTTGTTTGGAGCTCACTCTTTTGTACCAACTGGGATAAGACCTCAGAGTTTTCTTTCAGTGACTAAAAAAAAAAAAAAAAGAAAAAGAAAGAAAGAAAGAAAATAAACATTTGAGCATTAAAAAATTAACATTGGCTTTATTGGGACTTTCCCCCTTATTGACCTTTTGTTTGTATATTATATTTCACAGTCTCAATTTGTGTGTGTGTGTATGCATGTGTTGTTTGTTGTTTTTAATTTTTCTTTTTGTTTGTGTGCTTATTTTGTTTTAGTCTTGTTTATTTGTTTTTATTATTTGCCTATTGGCATGGGGTTTGAAGGGTAGAGAGGAGGATTTGGGAGTAGAAGAGAGGGGGAACCATAGTCAGAATATATAGTATAAAAATAACTTTATTTTCAATAAAAAGTAAAATTAAAAAGAGTAAAAAAAACCCACACAACATCTTTCTCCCACTGCCAACTGCCAGCTGCACATCCACAAACCTTATCAAGACCTGGCTATGAACTTTCTTTGTTTTTGAACCATTTTTTTAAAAGGAAGTTGCAATTCCTTCTCCTATCACGTGTCCTGTGGCCTCCTCTCCTCCCATTGCCATCTCTACACCCACAGGCCTAACTTCCTGTCCTATCACGTGTCCTGTGGCCTCCTCTCCTCCCATGGACATCTCTACACCCACAGGCCTAACTTCAGATCCCTCAGCTCACACATGAGCCACCTGTGACAGGTGGGAATCTCCCTTCTTCTGTCTTCCTCTCTATCCACTGCCATCTCTACACCCACAGGCCTTGCTCTGCACCTGTGGTTTGGGGGCCATCTTTGTCCGGTCAAATTTAACAGCTAACCCACCAGATTTATCTGCCCTAGCTCCAGTCATACAGCTCCTACACTGGTTTAACCTAAGGTATGACAGACTTCCATGCCAGACACACAACCAAAGAAAGATAGCCTAGGCCAAATCATGAAAAGGAAAGCAACATGGATGGCTAAAATAGAATATTTTTCACCAAACCCACTAGTTCTATAGAGGTGTTCTCTAACAAGAATTACCGAGGTGAACTCAAGAGTACAGAATTTAAGAGAACAACAGTAATTTTTATCTAAGTATATGAACAAACCCTTCATTGAACTTCGAGAGGCTGACAATAAATGCCTGAGTTATTTCCAAGACAGTAAAAATATGTGGCTGAATGAAATGACTAAGTTAATTTAGGATTTGAAGACTGAAATCAATAATGAGAGAGAAACATTGAAGAGAACACAAATTGGAAGGAAGATGGAATTAAAAAAAGATGACTATCTGTATTAGGAAACTCGGGGGAAACTTGCAAATATAATGAACCAAGCACAAGGCAGAATATCAGGTTTTCAAAGAATAAACAGGAGATTGAGACCAAATAAGCATACTTCCCTTACTTGTCATGATTGACTGTAATACAATTGAATTTTGCCTTTTGATTTCTTTCTTTTGCTATCCAAACTGGAGTGTTTAAGCTGTATGCGTGAGAATTCTATGGGTGTGGTAACAGCTCCCACAGATTCAAAGGCTGGAAAGAACCCTTGAGCTCTGCAAGCCAGGCAGATTGAAAGGACAGATTGTTTGGGGCAGGGGACTCCAGGAAAGGCTCCCTTCCTTTTTTGCTAACCTAGAAGCTACCTCTGTTCCTTTGAAGTCCTGTTCTCCACTTCCGGAATCTATCCATCCAATTATGCTGTTCGTGTCCCATATTGTTTTTGTCCTTCTCATTGTCCTCTCACAGTGAACCCTTGGTCCTATTGAGAACATCAGATTAGCACATGTAATCATCCCGTCTCAAAATTTTAACAACCCAAGAAGCAAAATTCAAGGCATAAAATTAGATTAATAGATTTAGGACATTACAATGTTATCATCTTTGAGTAGCCATTACCCAGCCTACCACATCATACCCATTTATAACAGATTTTTGATCTATTTCCACACAATAAAGTTCCATGAAAGCATATATAATATATAAATAATAATGATTACAAATGATTATGTATAAGTTATGTACATATTTTATGGGTCGTTGTATTTTTTTAAAAAGCATTTAATCTAATATAAGTGAGATAGAAGCCTAAAATAGATATTTGTACTCAAGATGACATTAGTAAGCTATATTTATTTGATTCCAAATGTGTTACATTCTTAATTTCCGTGGTAAATATAAACTTAACCACTCTCTGCAGAAGATAAGAATTCTAAAATCAGAAATCAACACCTGCAGATTTTGTAACATTGCACCTGTGTATTTTGAATGAAAAAAATCAACACTATATCACATGCTATCTTTAAACACTAATAATTTTGATTTTTAAAAATAAAATACCTTAAATATAACTTAGTCCTAATTGAAAAAATTGAAGCTATGCTAAGTTTGTATAGTTAAGAGCAATAGTTTTCCTTAGTTAAATAGCTTCTGTGTCAATGAAACTCCACCAAAGAGTTTTTATTACCAGCTATGAAAGACTTCTCCTTATAAATATACGTATAATGAGGTTAAGGATAATCGTGTTATTCTAAAGTTTTGATTCTTAGTTTATATTACTAAGGATTTGTGTGTGTGTGTGTGTGTGTGTGTGTGTGTATGTGTGTGTGTGAACAGCCCTAGTGTAAAACCATCTATATCCTCAAATAACTCATCATAAAACAGGCATAGTTTGAATTGTCTTGCTAATTATCTAGTGTAGGCTTTATTTTCCTGGCTTCCTTTGGCTCCTGTAGATTTGCAGTGTTTTTTCCTTCCTCAGTAACCACACTTGCTAATCACATTTTTGTTTGGTATTATTATGAGTATTATCTAAGTGAACCTGGCTTGTGGTTTTTGCCTATATATGTCAACCCCAAATGAGGAGCGGGAGTTCTCCCTCCTGCACTGTGTTGTATGTAATGGACAGCTCCCAGCAAGCTGGTAAAAGAAATAAACCTTGCTTTTGCATTCTGGACTGGATTCCGGTGGTCTCTCTGGGGTCTCAACTTGGGCACAACAAAACCAAGAGATGTCCTTGAAAAATAAGTGAGTAAATAAGTATGTTGGGGAGCTTTGAGAGATTTTCTCCTTACTTTTGAAAAAATACATGATGAAAGTAGAGAAGAACGCAAAAACAAAAATCTAAGACTGATGCAGCAGAGAAATCCGGTATCTTTATTATGTTGTCCTTTTGACTGGGAAGATCTTATTTCCTTTAAATTATCCATGTCTCCTGCATATCTATCTGTTCAGGTCAGTTACTTTTTTTTCCACATACGTTCTTTCAGAGGCCATAACCAATGAGAATGGGGCCATGTTCAGAGGAATGCTTCTGAAAGCCGCAGTATTGACTTTACTTTTTTCCTTTTTTCTTTAAATTAACTTCTCTCCCTCATGGCTAAGGATTGAATCCAGGATATTTAGCACGTTACCCAAGTCCTGTACTACTCAGCTGTGCACCTAGCCTGCAAATCTTTTCTTCATTTGCAGACCTCCCTGTGATTTTCATGTATTTCTTATCTTTTCTTTCTTAGAGATAGGAAGTTTAGGGTAATAGAAACTGAATGTACCTCAGTTTATTAAGCAATACTGTATTCTGCTCTAAAGATTCCCTTCCATTGCTTTTTCTTAGTTCTAATGAAGATTTCATAAAGGGAGAAGCAAGAGGGATGTGCTGGCAACAGAAACTAAGAATAGAATGCACTGGGTGCTGGAAAGCCAGGTGAAGGTATTTATGTTTGTCCTGAAGGCAGTATCAAGGCACTCACAGTTCTTGAGCTGAGGTGTGGGGTCAAAGTGGTAGTTACAGGAAAACAACACAACCATAGTACTCATGCTTGAGAAAAAGAGAGAAACTGAGTGAAACAGACTCCTAAATAGAAGATACTCCTAAATAGATACCACTTAGTGCCTGAGTGCAGTATAGGTATGACTTTCCCACAAAGGCCTGCTCAGGATGATGTACCTGAGAGTGTAAGGAAGTCAGTCAGCTTCTGCAGTATCACTAAGGCAGATGAGGTACAGACCTTATGGAGCTTATGGTAGAGAAATAAAACATGAGTGAGGTTTTGAGGTGAGGGGAGACTTTTAGGAATTGATAGTCGCAAAGACAGTGAAGAGAAGGAGCTTATTGGAAGAAGAAGATAGAGAGTAAGTAACGAAATTGTTTTAATCACAATATTTTTGCAACACACACATATGTATATGCAGTGCTAATTGGAAAATCCTGGATTGAGTTTCACAAAGTAATTGTCCTGATATGGTTTTGGAGTTATCCATGTAGAACGGAGTGTGCAGCCTTGGGAAGACAGGCTTTCCAGATGAGCGAGTACAGAGGAGAGGGGCGATGAAGCTTGAAACATGTGCTGCCACATCCGCTTTACTGTCTTAATAACAACACTGCCTGAAATTCCACTGCTCATGATGTACTTCTCATGATCTGTTTGATTTTCTCTGTAGCATAACTTCTTCATGAACAAAGATTTAGCTATTGTTGTAGAACACCGTACCTGTACTTCAAGGCGACAGCACGGTACGTAGCACATGGTAGGTAATAAGAAATATCCAGTGAGGGGCTAGGAATATGACTGGGGGGGTAAGGTGCTGGCTCTGGAAGCTTGTGGACCTGAGTTCTGCACCCCAGCGCCTATATGAAAGTTGCATGTTTAAGTCTGTAATCACCAATTAGGGGATAATAGATTCATTCCTAGGACCTGTGGTTCAGCAAGTATAGCTAAAAGTGGTGAGTTACAGGTCCTGTGAGGGACCCTGTCTCAAAATATAAGATGGAGACCAGCTGAGGAAGACACTTGATGGTAACCTCTGACTTTCACATGTACTTCACAGTCAAGTGCACTCCATCAAGCACATGCAACTCTGTCTCTCTCAATATCACACACACCACACACACACACACATGCATGCATGGGTGCATGTGTATGCCTCTTCTCAAAACACAGTATCTAGAAAATGTACTAAATGAATGAATAAGTAACTGGATGAAAATGTAATATTTTTACAAATAATTCAGTTCTTCAAACTGTCTATAACATTAAACAATTTGCTTGGCCAAGGACAAATATTTGATGAAATAATACATTTTAAACAAAGACATATTTTATTCCCCCCCACACAGGTACCATTCTGACCTTGTTCTATGATGTGTGACTTTTCACATATGACTGATGTCCTTCTGGTCCTTAGAGATTCTTTTTCACTTTTGTTCTCTCCCTTTGAGAAACAAAATAGATATTGTAGTTACTCTAAAATAAAGTTGAAAGTGAAATGTCACTGTTCTCACTCAGTTATGTAATTATTAAGACTGAACATCTATCTGTGATTTCCTACGAATTATTATTTTTGCCTCAAATAGATATTCTTGGCGTTGCTACTGAAAAAAATTACTATTGAATCAGCTTTGACAATCTTCTTCCCACAATTAACAAGACATTTTTTTGTCAACGTTTCCCTGGCTCATAGTCCTCCTAGTTTTGGTCTTCACATTACCCTAGGGTTTTCCCATGTTTTTAGTGGTAAAATTTTAAACAATGGGAGAAGGTAGAAGTTTCATCCCATCATCACTAACTTTGTTCTCTTCATGGTTTTGCCTTTGTCTGAATATGTTTTTCTAGTCTTCCAAGTTCAAATATAACTCCCAAACATCATTATCCTCTCTCTAAATATGTATACACAGAATATATAAATTAATAAGAACATGGCTTAAACAGTACTCAACCTTGAGTTACCATGTAAAACTGTTGGGCAATCTTCACACGGCAGCATTTATTAGCTGCCACTAGTAAACAAAGGATGAGACTCAAGGCTGACTTAGGAACATAAAGAACATACCTGTGCTGTGGATGGCCAAGACTGACTACTCAGGTGAGGGTAGTGCTCCTTCTCCGTCCTCCCTTCCATAGGCTTCACTTTGTTGAATTTTATTGTCAGTGATTTAAACATCTTCTCTGTGGCAGTTCTGAAAGACCTCTGATTTTATGACCCTGTATCTTGAAGCGGAGAGATGTACTTTGTTTTTCTTTCCATTAGAAGACAAGCCAATTAGTTGTTTAATCAGGATTTTGTTTTGGTTAATTCCTACAGGCGACTTCCAAGCTAGGCAGGGCTTTGGCTTAAAAGCAGTAAATTACTTCTGCTTGGGTAATTTGTGCCCTGTTTATGAACTTTGGAGAATCAAAATGCCCCTGTGAATAATTTAAGATGAGAAGATTAAACAAGTGGATTTGAATTGTTTAAATATGATCACACTGCCCATTGACTTGTTTTCTTCATTTCTAATTGTTCACCTTCCTATCTGTACCTAATTTTAACAAAGGAATATATGTGAATGATTAACAAATGAAACATGCATGAAGGCTCTAATTTAAAGCATATAATTTGCTTTGCCAAAGTGCCCATTTCTAGTCATGAAACATGACTTTACTATTAAGCTTTCTTTAGTCTGTTCATTTAGTGGGTTGAAAAGCCAGTGTAATCTAGTCTTTGTGTGAACATCCAGTTCTCAAGTCTTTTGGGAGTCAGAGGTGTATGATCAAGAATTGATAGAGGAACTTCTTTCTCTGTCCAGAACCCAAGTTTCTTTGATGTTCTGTGCTATCAAGTGCTTTCTTTGGGATATCAGGTTATAAAGTTGTACAATTGTGCGAGTTTTTTTTTTTGTAGTTATCACTGATGTGTGTGTGTGTGTGTGTGTGTGTGTGTGTGTGTGTGTGTGTGTGGCCTGCAGGTCAGAGTCATGGTCTCTCACTGAACTTGGCTCTCATAGATTCAGCTTTACTGACTGCAAGCAAGCCACAGGAGCCATTTTGTCTCCACCTCCCACACACTGAGATTTTAGGGCAGGTGAGGGCTAATGTGTCTAGATATTTCTAGCGTGTGTGTGGGAGTCTAAACTAGGATCCTTATTCTTGTACAGTGGGCACTTTACGGGCTGAAACATCATCTTTGTTTTTATAGTCCACAGATTCCAATTTCTGATGACCATATATTCATGAATGTGAGGTCATCCACTGGGGAGTGGGCAGCCTACCAGTGACTTACATCATTAAAGAAAGCAGGCTTTCTCTTTCCCAGAAGCTATCAACTGCCAATAGCTTCTAAACTAGGGTTGGGTGACTCATGAGTCCATCCTGTCCATGCTGGACGGTAGACTGGCTTGATCTTGTGCAGAACTTGTTCAGGCAGTGTTAACTGGACCCAGCAAAGAGGGGATTATAGATATTTCATTTATGATTGAGCACTTCTTGAATTCAGAAAGGCTCTAGCAGGCCTATTCATACCAAACATGGTGCCAATAAGTTTTGCCTTTTACTTTTCTCCTCCTTGCCAAACCATTAGATTACATTTAAAAAGCTAACCACCATGGTTTATTCCCTTATTTGGCTACCTACTCATTCCTGAAATTGATTACTGAGGCTCAACTATAAAAGGACATCAAGTTTCAGCAATAAAAATATAAATTTTGACTAACCTAGTTAAAATACCAATCTGAATTTACCAATATATCCTAGCTCCTTCTAACATAGACCACCATTCTTCTTTCCTCTTAACATTAATATTTGCTGCTGTTTCTGCCCAAGGCATATTCAGCTACCTTGTCTCTGCCTTGCTTAAGAAAGGGTATCTTTGAATTTGGCTTGTGCTTGAAAATTGGTGTTTGGTTATGGTCTGTGCCTATATTGGGGTCCAGAGGGGAGCTCTCCTAGGTACATAGATTCCCTTCATTTACTCTTTGGATTTTGACCAACAGTGAATTTCTGTGTAAACTCTTGTCTTCTGCACACACAAGCACAAAAAGTTTTCTGATGAGATTTGAGATGAGGGGCATAGATTTTGATCATTGGGACTGTGTCTGTGAATCAAGGTAAGCCTTTTTCCCCCAACAAGATATTTAAGTTTTCTTTCAAGTTTAAATTTTGTGTCCTCCCTACCTTCAGAGGATCTTTCCAATGAGCAAGGTGAAGACAAAGGGAAGGACAAGGGTTTGGAAGGATTGGAAGTCAATGTGAGTATAAGCAATTGTCCTTCAATATAAATCTGACCATTTGTCTAATTCCATCAGCTTGGCAACTCTTCAGTTCTAAATTACAGTGTCCATATTTCTTGCCAAGACACTCTGGCCAGCTATCATTGCCTGTTGCTTTACTCTCTTGTTTCATCTGTGGCCTCTGCTTTTTGCTCTCAACACCTGCCATAATAAATTATTTTGAATTACTCTGCTTTTTCTTCTGTTCTTGCCTGTTGTGGTTTAAAAGTGAAATTTCACCCATAGGCTCATGTTTTGAGCACTTGTTTCCCATCTGGTGGCACTATCGGGGGAGACCATTTCTAGAAGGTGGTGCCCAGCAGGTAGAGGTAGGTGCTGGGACAGACCTTTGAAGGCTACTAACTTTGTGCTTCCTGGGCTGTTGTTGGGATAAGCTTAACTACATCTGACTCTTCCTACCACAGGTAAGGCTGTTTCCCACCCCCCATGATGAACTGAAAACCTTGAGCCGTGGTCATCTTACTCATTTCATGTGTTTTGGTCAGTTATTTGTCACACGTGTAACAGTAACCCTTATAATGTCTTGCGTGGCTCATATGGCTATTTTCTATTTCTGTTGTTTCTCTTGTTTATCCTACTGTAGCTGGCTGTTTTCTTCTTTCAGCTCTCTTTCCTCTCCTCTCCTTTTCCATGGGTAAATGGGTAGACAGTCTTTCTTTCCCCTCCTCTCCTTTACCATGGGCAAATGGGTAGATGGTCTCTCTTTCCTCTCCTCTCCTTTACCCTGGGCGAATGGGTAGACAGTCTCTCTTTCCTCTCCTCTCCTTTACCCTGGGCGA
>NC_022031.1:66015910-66021215 GCF_000317375.1 Microtus ochrogaster | reverse complement strand
TGGGCGAATGGGTAGATGGTCTCTCTTTCCTCTCCTCTCCTTTTCCCTGGGCGAATGGGTAGACAGTCTCTTGCTGTTACTGTCACACCTTGTGGCACACATAGATATAGTTATCAATTCTCATTTTAAAACCATTTCTGGGTCCTCTTTTTGCTGTCACACTGCTCACTTCCTCCGGTGATGCTTTGGCCTCTTTCAGCTCTTTGTGTTTAGCTCTGTCTTTGGGATAAAGTGGATACTCTCAGAATGTTTCTCGAATGAATGATGGACACTGATCCAGATCATCTTTCAACTGTGGAGTAAGAATAAATGAATTTTCCATAGCTGATGAAGAACAGAAGAACCAGAGAGATATCTTTGAAACTGAGCAATTGCTGTGTTCCCGTTTCTTCTTTCCAATGCACCCAGGGCAAGTTTCATGTATGACCAACTGTATATTTCCACCTGAGCACCTGAAACAACAGGATCTCAAATGCTTATTATACAATAAGGTTATATGATTCAGTAAACGAAAGCCTTAAACTTTAATGTTTCCAGAAAACATCTTGTTCTCATCTCGGACAGAAAAGCTGAAAGTCTCAACCTACCACTGTCAAGGAGACAAAACTAACTTGTAAGAGGCAAATTAGCTCCCAGTGGAAACATCTGAAATCCTATCACTGATGAGTCCTTATAGGAAAGATAACATTTTTCAAACCAGACTCCTAGTAAGTAAAAACAGTGTGGTGGATCCTCCAGCATTGGTCCAGATAATCTCATATAAGTGGTACTTAAGTATGTTAATACCACCAATATAAATGTCACCATTCTATTAATCTTTTTTCTTTCATTTTGAAGAAGCAAGAAATTCCTGCCTATTTTTAATGTAAAGAAAACTTAATGCAATTAAAACGTCACGATGGTCAAGCATGGCTGATACTAAATTACTGGTTACAGTAAACGTAGCACTTCCTTACCATCTGATTTATACTTTCCCATTATATCACTATGTGTCCTTTGCTTACCATCTCTGGTATCTACGACATCACTTGTAAGACAGATCACTATTTAATTAAGCTTCTTTTAGCCCATCTTCTGTAGGAGGAAGGCAGTTGACTGCTTTCAACCGGTTCTGTAACCCAAGGGGAAATCCTCTGGGGCTAGTTAATATGAGCATGCGCACTGCTAACTTTCCCTTCAGCCAACCTAGAGTCAGTCTTTGCACGTGGTGATTGGAGGTATCAGGAGACCAGATGACAAGAACCAATGAGGAGCTGACAATACAGCTTTCCTGACTACCCCCCCCCCCACTCCCTTGGGCCTTGGCAGGAGGATACAAAGGCCAATGAGCATCCTCAATGAGTCTACTTCAGCTTCCCACCTAGCTTGTGGAGTCCCTTACCCCAAGGGGTGGCCCAGGGGGATGGTCACTGCAACACTGGTGGGGGGCTACCCAGTTGGCAGGCCTTAGGGTGACTCAGGGAGGAAGTACCTGCCACACAGGCTCATGTGGGCTGGTTTGGGCAGGGCGACTGAATTTTGGGTAGGCTGGTCTACAGTTTATTCTACATCTCCCAAATCAAGCAGAAGACTGCCTTACCTGGAATGACTGGTAATAAAAAGAAAATTAAACCACCAAAGCTGTGTTCCTTCAAAGAAATGCAATAAGAACACAAGCGCTAAATAAAGCTGAATGCTTCAGTAAATACAGTATCTTAAATGTCACTAAAACAACTGAAGTTGTGTTTTGATTTATGACTTTTAGGAAGATTTAAGCAATTCTCTGAGATTCCTCTCAGTAAAATTCAATATCCTAGCTATAGTTTCTAAAGAGAAGAATAACCACAGAGTATAAAGGAAATAGCCAGTTAACAGCCCATAACCCCCCAAATGACTGACAAGAAACAAACAAGTCTGTTTATTGGAGTGGTATCTATTTTTAGGAAAAGCAAATAAACTAATAATAATTCTGAAAATTGAGTCATGAAAATTCATTGTACTGAGGACATACTCTTAGTAAGGCAGGAAAGGAAGTGATTAAATTGTGAGTGCTTTTTTTCAGTAATAAGTATTCAGAGGAAAACAGCATTCAATTCTATTTCAACTTCATGTGTGATCCAAGTTTAGGGAAGAGTATACATGGTAGTATATATGATAATTAGATATATTATTTTGTATAAATTGAGTACTTAATAAATATTTTTCAATTTGTTAAACAATATTGACCAAGACAGAAAGAGAGAGGGGGACTGTCATCACAACTTTCACAGTAGAGGCATGTGAGCACTGTTGTATCAGCCTATATGAACAGTAACCTGGTCTGTCTTTGTGTGAGTGTATTATTAAACAGAGACTGGAGCTTTGCTGAGGAGATCTTGTTTATGATTGGTTTTGAAGACAGGGAATTCTCCTAGCAGTTGAGACAGAATGCTTCAGACAGAAATAGCATCCAGTCAATTGAGGTATCATTGTAAGAAGCAATTTCTGAGGTCAGCAAAATATACCCACAGCACAGATTTGTTAAATTGCAGCTCAGTATCAGTAACAAGTAAGAAACACACACACATACACACATGCACACACACACACACACACACACACACACACACACAACTTTGCTTATATTATATATAATTACAAATCAGATCACTTTCCAAAGGGGACCAAAGACACTTATTTTAGGTTCTTTTTGTTTTATGGGGTTAGTAACTGCTAATTTTAGATGAAAAAGTGAGTTCTCAAATAAAACTTCTTACTACATTAAGATTTTTCTTGACTTGATGGCATCGAATATTTAATGAAACTTAAATCCATCAAGTGGAGTTATAGAAACTGATAGTCAAAGAAACATTTACATACATCATAAAATATGTATAACTGTATTTAAAGTGTTTGTCATGGTGATTTTTGTGTAATAATAAATTTAGCATATTAGATTTTTTTCTTCAGCCACCTACAGATACATGTGACTACATGTGAAACAGTTCAGTAGACATGGGGAACTTAGAACACTAACATGATTTTAAATCTAGTACTTCAGCAACTAGAAGTGCTTTCTGTTTTTTTTATTATAATATTTGAAGTTTTAAATTTATAATTAAAAAGTATGATCAGCAAGTGTAACAGATATTAAAGATAAAAATGCCTTCAGGAAATTAATAGCTAGTGGCATCTGTGACTAATGAATACTATATTGGTTTAAGCTGTGACTAATAAAATAAATGTTTAGAAAAAAATCCGTATGCCAGTATATTATGAACAGTAATCATGTTGTGATGGATTTGTTCCATGAATAAGGATGTTCATTGTTTAATAAAGTTGATGATTAGCCTGTTTTAGTATTTACTACCAAGTGGAAACTATCATTGTCTTTTTGTTTTCATCTAGTGAGCTAAGTAAAAACATTTCAGTTAATTGAACATCATGATCTACGGTTATGCAAGGAGATTAAAAGTTCAATTCCCAAAGAAGATTGCGTATCTACAATTAGCTTCCCAGTTAAGCTGCTTTTAATGGCGCCTTTTGTTTTCTATGTTCTAAATTTATGAATAAGCTGCTCTAATGTTTTAGGAATTTCTGGGCTCAATTAGAGTATTATTTATTCCAATAAAATATGAATCCAACTACTATTGAAATAGTTGCTAGTTTATGAGTTTAGTGATTTTTAATGATAAAAGCTCATATATTTGTCAATGTTTGACCTAGCGTGAGTGGATTATTTCTCAGCATTCAAATTTACCAGATGTAAAACATCTTTGTTAGATTACGAGTCTTAGAACTGAAGGATATTTACAATGTGTATCAATTTGAGATATCACTAAGAATGACTACTAGTTCTTTATTCAGAAGCCAGAGTTTACCTCATTCCAGGTTTCATGCATCTACAGTCTGCCGAGGTCTCCTAATCACTTCATGACCAACCCCCTACAAAGCAAATTTACCATTTTTAAAAACCACCAATCCAGAAGCTTCTTCTGCATCTCTATGTTGCTGACAGTTCTCTTACTCATTAGATTTTCCCCCTCTGTTCATTATATAAAGTAATTACTTGTTTCTTTGATTTATCCTCTGTAAAAATTGTACTTTTTGTCTCTTCTTCACTTTCATTTTTTTTTGCCACCACATCTAAGTACTTGGAAACTGTTCTTCTGCTGTAATAACTCAAGGTTGGCCAGAGAAAGCCCTAAGTAGTGCATGTCAAGTTGAGATCACAGCCTGTGTGTTAGAAGAGGTGGAAACACACTTGGGAGATGGGGCTTAGGCAGAGCCCATGTGAGCAATGCTGTACATTTTTCTTTAATATCAAAGAGTTCAATTATTTCATTGTGTACAATATCTGGATTTTTAAAAAATATCCCTAATGTTTAATCTACCCATGTATTCATCAGAACTTTGGAAAATACATTTTGAAATATATTAATATTTACCATAAAGTAATGAACAATATAGTACAAGACAATAAAGTATGTTTTATGGTGATGCTCTATTTGAATAATGTTTTGTGTTTTAGTTGGAGTTGTGCTCTACTTATTAGTATATACTAATTATAATTAATTTTATTCTTAAATATTTGAAACCAAACTGTAGGTATATATTACATCAGTATTCATTTTTAAAAACATGGCCCATGATGGGTTTTCCATGCTCAACATATATACATATGTGGGGAACACTAACTGGATTTAGTGGGCATATTGGGAGGCATGAGGAAAGTTGTAGGGAGGAAATGGGAAGGTATATGTGGTAATACATCTATGAATTTTCAAAAATAAAGCTTTAAAAACCAGGAAGGAAAACTAAAGTCTTAAGAGGAAAAAAATCAACAAACTAAATAAACATTAATGTAAATTCTCATACCAATTTTGTAAACATGACTCATATGTACACATGCCGGAGTTTTAGACCTGAAAGAATGTACATTAACAAACCCAGAATAACTGTTTAGAGCAATGACATTGGTGATGAGCCTGGGAAGAATTTGAGAGACAGTTTGTATTTATTTGATGTATCTCCTTCCTGAATTTCTTACTTTTTTTTAATGAACAAAAGCAAGGTTTCCAAAATATGTTTTAAAAACACTTCACAGTGTATGTTTATTGTACATAGTATCTGTTCCATAAGGGCACTTTCCTAAAGTATATAATGTATACTTTGTTCTTTTCTTTCTTTTTTTAAAGTTCATTAGCACTGGAGCACTGGACTGAGCTCCCAAGGTCCCAATGAGGAGTGGAAGGAGGGAGAAGATGAGCAAGGAAGTCAGGACCACGAGGGGTGCACCCACCCACGGAGACAGTGGGGCTGATCTATTGGGAGCTCACCAAGGCCA
>NC_022031.1:65987822-66015685 GCF_000317375.1 Microtus ochrogaster | reverse complement strand
ATGGGAGGAGGGGGAGGGAAATGGGAGGCTGGGAGGAGGGGGAAACTTTTTTTTTCCTTTTCTCAATAAAAAAAAAAAGAAAAGAAAAAAAAAAGTTCATTAGCTTCCTCTGTTCTCCTAGGAAGTTTCACTGAGTCTCTTATATATGTGTGTGCATGTGCATGTGTGTTTGTGTAATTTTATGAATTAATATATAAGCAAGAAGAACTTCAGATGGTATTTGTCTTTCTTACACTGTCATAATCTTTCTTAATATGACTATTCCCAGTTGCTTCCTTATTTCTTTAAACAACATAACTTCACCATTTTCTTGCTGAAAAATTCCATTCTGCATACCACAATTTCTTTAATCATTTGTCTGTTCTTAGAAACCTAGGTTTGTTTAATATTTTAAATACTGTGAAGAGTCTTGTAAAAATCACTGATGTTCAAACATACTGTGATATATTGATTTGGAATTGTTGGTAGACATACATGAGTGGTATAGCTGTGTTATATTGTACTTTTTAAAAATTGTTTTTGAGAAATATCCACAATGATGTCTTTTTTGAGACAGTGTCTCACTTTATAGGATTGGCTGGCCTGTAAACTCACTATGTAGACCAGGCTGGCCTAAAACTCATAGAGATCCATCTATCTACCTGTCAAGTTAAAGGGGTATGCCCCTGTGCCCAGCCTCCATAATGATTTTTATAGTGCTTGAATGACATATGTTTTTATTAGCAGTGTATAAAGTTTCCCTTTTGTTCACCCCTAACAACACTAGCAACAAAGTAACAGGAATTAAAAATAATTGTTAATTAATATCCCATTAATATCCCTCAATATCAATGGACTCAATTTGCCAATAAAAAGATACATGCTAGAAGAATGGTTATGAAAACAGGATTTATTATTCTGCTGCATACATGAAACAAATCTCAACATCAAAGATAGACATTGCCTATAGTAAAGGGTTGGACAAAGATTTTCTAATCAAATGGACCTAAAAAGGTAGCTGGTGTAGCTATTCTAATATCTAACAAAATAGACTTCCAACAAAAATTAATCAAAAGAGATGGAGAAGGGCATTTCATATTCATCAAAGGAAAATCCACCTTGATCAATTCTGATTCCAAATATAAGGACACCACATTTGTAAAAGAAACATTACTAAGGCTTAAATCACAAATAGAACCCCACACTATAAGGAAGATGTTAACACCCCATTCTTACTAATGGATAGTTCATCCAGACAGAAACTGAACAGAGAAATAACGGAACCAGCAGCATTATTATCAAATGGACCTAACAAATACTTACAGAACATTTTACCCAAGCACAAAAGAATATATCTTCTTCTCAGCACTTCATTGGACCTTCTTCCAAATTAGCCATGTACTGGGCTATAAAACAAGTCTCAGAAACAAAAAAAATTGAAATAATCCCCTGTATCTTGTCAGACTGTCATGGATTAGAGCTGGATTTCAGCAGCAGCAGAAACCACAGAAACATACAAACTTAAGGGAATGGAACAACTTTCTACTGAGTTACCGCTGGGTCAAGGAAGAAATAAGAAAGACGTTGGAGAATAGCTAGAATTCAATGAAAATGAAAGCACACTATACCCGGACTTACAGACACAATAAAAAACGGTGCTAAGAGGAAAGTCCATAGCACTAAGTGCCTTCATATGATTCTAAAGAGATCTCATACTAGGGACGTAACAGTACACCTGAAAGCTCTAGAACAAAAGTAGCAGACACACCTAAGAGGAGTAGATGGCAGGAAATAATCAAACTGAGAGGTGAAATATAATTTTACTATTAAAGGACAAAAGGAAGATGCACACTGTCACTTTTGAATTTGAAATGCTTGGTGTTTTCTTATTCCTCATTTGCTTAGTTGTTATTGTAGTGTGGATTGTTCTTTTGTGTTGCCGTGGATGGTTTATTTTTCTGTTTGGTCGAAGGATTTCATCACATATCATCTGGAGCAATCACTTAGATATCATAGCTCAATTCCCAATAATTTTGAAAAATGCTCTTTTGAAATAAATCCTTATCAAAGAGAGGGCATAATATGAAAATCAAATAGTCAAATAAGAAATACAATCACCTCTAATGTGCCAACTCTTTTATGAAGTAAAGAATCTCTGATATTTCTGCGTGCACTAATATATTTGCTATTGTTAGAGATAAAGTATATAAAAGAATGAAACGGTAGGGATGTGGGGAAGCAGAAAATAGGCAGTTTTCATTAAAGGATAGAATGAAGAGCCGTATAGAAAAGCAATAAGATAATCTAAAACCATTCCAACTCTCAGGAGGTAAAAACTTACAGTGGGTCATTCTATGTTTTTTTTTTTTGATAGTCTATCAGAAGGAAATTTATAAAGGGAAGAAGGAACAAAGAAAAGGAAAATTGAAGAGAGAGAAGAGTATAAAGCAGGGCTAGCAATTATCTAGCCTGCTAACTAAACATTGTGTATTAAATAAAGGTGGAATAAAAATGAAGGGGAGACAGTTTATTGAGTTTATGGAATCTGAGAGTAGTCATGCTTTCTTGCTGGTTCCAATTTAACATTATTAAACATTCCTCTCTGGGTTCCAATCTACCACACCTCCAGGTTGTTCTTTTGTAGGTGTGGTCACACAATGGGGATGCTTGGAGGGTCAGGTTGAGGATGTGGTTCTTGCCTCTGAGTAGACCTTTGGAAAACTGGGTCTCAGATATTGGATGTCGTTCCAGTTGATGAGAGGCCCTTTATTGTTAGATCACAGTTGCTCCTCATACACCCGGGCAGGCCTCATACAGTTGTCAGTTCTGGCCTCTATACCTGGGTGCTTCCTCTTACGAGTGCTCTGAGGAACCTGTGTCTAAATTTCCCTACAGACTCTAGCCCTGACTGAGCTTCTCCCTCACTGAATGCCATCTGTGGGAGTCTATTCTCTTTAATCTACAGGTATTTTGCTGTCTAGAGTGTAGCATACAATCTTGTGACCCCCTATGCTTCTTGGGAAAGGGGTTCACTGAAGGTCTGGGACTGCTTAATTATTTACTTAGTCTTCTTGACTCTGTTTTAGGCATATATGTATGTCTGTATTTAAATCTGAGTATCTCTGGAGTCACCTTGAACATTCAATACAGTATGTATTGAATGAGATACAAAGTTATTTCAGCTCCTTTTTGTTTTTGAAGATTTACTCTGTAATCTGGAATGTGATCTCTTTGTTCTCTGTGCTGCTGAGAAGGTGAATTGTGTGTTTTTTTTTTTTTTCCGGATAGAATATTCTGTAAATACCTGCATAGATCATTTGATCTATGCTGTACTTTGGCTTTGAATGTATTTCTTGATTTTTAGTTTGGATGACCTCCTTGAAGATGAGAATGTAGTACTGAAATCATCCACTATATTATTTTACCAAAACCTATCAAATATTTTATTTCCAATACTGCTTAAAAAAACAGAACTGGGACCCTCAAAACATTTGGGTGTACATGTTTTATAATGTTTTATCTTCTTGATGTGTTCTTCTTTCCACTAATCTGCAGTCCCTTCTAATTTATTTCTTATAATTTTGCTTGAATTAGACTTTATCAGACATCAGAATGTCTACCCCAGCTTATTTTGGTTTCCATTTCCTTGAACTGACATTCATTCTTTGACTCTCGGTTTATTAACCAGTGAGGTGTGTTTCTTAAATACAACAGATACTTTGTTCCACTTTTTTAATTCAGTAAGTGTCTTAGGGTTTCTATTATTTTAACAAAACACCATGACCAAAAAGCAAGTTGGGGAGGAAAGGGTTTATTTATTCAGCTTACACCTCCACATTGCTGTTCATCACCAACGGAAGTCAGGGCAAGAACTCAAGAAGGGTAGGAACCTAGAGGCCATGGAGGACTGCTTACTGGCTAGTTTAGCCTGTTTTCTTACAAACTCAGAACCATCTGCCCAGGGATAGCACCACCCACCATGGGCTGGGCCTTCCCCCATTGATCACTAATTGAGAAAATGCCTTACAGCTGGATCTCATGGAGATATTTTCTCAACTGAGGCTCCTTTCTTTCTGATGACTCTAGCTTGTGTCAAGATGACACACAAAACCAGCCAGTATGGTAAGCTAACCTACATGCCTTTGCTGGTGATTTGAGGCCTTTAATTTTTATGGTTATTATTAGAGATTTTTCTAATTTATGTTATTTTGTTGGTTGTTTTCCTGGTTGTTGTTGTTTTTTATTGTTTTTGTTTTTTCTTTCTCCCTTAGTTTAAGGGTTTATTGGTTTTCTCTATCTAATGCATTTCTTCCTTTTTAAATTTATTCATCTAATTAATGAATTCTCTATGTTTTCATGGTTGAAACTGATTTTCTTTCTCCTCTGTGTTCAGTATTTTTTTGAGCATATCTGTGGTGTTGACATGGTTGGCATGAACTATCCTCATCTGTGATTTCTTGAATTGTCTAGCCTCTCCAATTTTCTTGTATCTTACCTTTGTAAAGTTCTCATAGTTTTCTCTTTCTCTTGACAGTCTATTTTTCCTTATTTTAGACTCTTCTCCTTCATGCAGTTATTGAAATAGCCTCCCTTCTTTCTTTTTTCCCTCTTTCCCCTCTCTATTTCTCTTCCTTCCCTCCTCCTTTTCATCTTTTTCCTCTCCCCACTGTACCCACCCATCCCAGACTTCTACCGCATTGAACTGCCTTGAACTCATTATGTAGCTCATGATGGTCTTGAACTTGTGGGAACCCTCCTGCCTCATCCTTCTGAGTGCTGGGATTACAGGAAAGTGCTATCATGCCTACCTTCCTTTACCTTTATCTCCTGGCAAATTCTCATGTTTTGGGGCTGTTTGTAACTATAACATTAAAAGCTTGTAACAATAGGATCAGACTACTCAAGCTCATTACTATGAAAACTTCTTGACTGCGAGTAGTCCCATATTAATTTTTCATATAATAGTTTTATGTCTTCTGAAACATATGAAACATTTTATGAGTACCTTGCTCATTGACATTCTGCAATATTTCTGATCATACAACCTCTAGGTCATGCATTGATGGAATGGATTATTTTGAAGGTGAGTATGCCTTTAAAAAAATCTTTGATGTTGAAAAAAAAAGCTATGTACTCTATCCTAGACTCAACTTTTCTGAATTATAATGTATATTTCTAGGCCACTTGTGTTTTCTTTTCATATACATTTTATATTTAGATGAATCAATTAGTGAGGATGTCACTGGGAGGCAAACATATGTAGAGAAAGAAAAATGTTATTTCTCTCTCTCTCTAACTCTCTCTCTCTCTCTCTCTCTCTCTCTCTCTCTCTCTCTCTCTCTCTCTCTCTCATGCTTGCATTTTCATTTGGTAACCCAGGACTCTTTGAGAGCTGTATCAAAAGTCTGAATTCCCGAAGCTTCTTCCTTCCCCAAGGCTTCTTTACAGTACATTGGCTCTGCCACTTCTTTTCCTTCCCCATGGAAATTTATAGCTTCCCTCCGTAAAATCCATGTTAGCTAGTTCCAAATGGAACTAGAATATCAAATATTTTAGAAAGAAAACTGGAATCATTAAAAATGAAGTCCAAAACAAAAATCTTTAATCAGGCATCATTTTACACATGTGAGGTACCTGCTGACAGTCTGAGGAACTATTTATTGTTGATCGCATGTGTCAATTTGACTAAGTCGAGGCACCTCGATAGATGAAAAAGTAATATTTCTGGATATTTCTGTAAGGGCATTTTTGAAATATGATAGTGTTCCCAGCTGCCCAGACTACAAAATAATCAATACTGTTTGGCCAATAGCTCAAGCATATTTCTGGCTAACTCATATCTTAAATTAACCAGTTTTTATGAATCTGTGTATTGCCATGTAGCTGTGGCTCACTGGGTAAAGTTCTGTTGGTGTATTTCTCTGGTATGGCTTCTCTCTGGCTCTGCCTTCTCTCTCTCTCTCTCTCTTTCTCTCTCTCTCTCTCTCTCTCTCTCTCTCTCTCTCTCTCTACACACACACACACACCTTCCACTCTAGCTATGTTCTGCTAAGCCATTGGCTGAAAGCAGCTTTTTTAAATCAACTATGATAGTATTTAATTCACAGGGCTCAGAGGGATAAAGAGATTCATCCTCACAATTGCGGGATCTGCTGAGGGCCTAACCATAATGACAAGATGAGACAAGGTGGAATAACAATTAGTTCCTCTTTCTACCTAAGCTGAAATACCCATTTTTTTTTCACATTGAACCTGACCATTCTTGGACTTTTGGACTAGAAGTGGACTTGACATTACAAACTCCCTTGTTTTGGAGTAGATTTATACCGCCCGTTCTCAGGGACCTTCAGTTTGCAGATGTTAGAGTGTAGGTGTTTTCAGTCTTGGTGATTATATTAGCCAATCCCTCACAACAAATAAAGCACACACACACACACACACACACACACACACAACATATCCAGACATCCATACAGCATACTCACAAACACACATACCATTATGCCATAAACACAAAACATATATATATATATATATATATGACATGCACACATACACAGAATATATCCTCCAGACAAATACAACACATATCACTAACACTAATACACAAGCAATAAACACGCATACAAACACACATATCACACACACACACATATCACATACACAACATACCCACAAGCACACATATACATATACCACGTACACTATGCTACACACACACACACACACACACACACACACACACACACACACATGTACACACACTAAATTTATTCTATTTTTCTGGGAAATCATGACCAGCACATTATAATTAAACTGTTGGGTTCAAATTATTTTAAATTACATTTATAAAATTAATTTTTTAAATATTTATTTATTTATTATATTATGTGTATAGCATTCTTTCCACGTGTGCCTGCAAGCCAGAAGGGGGCGCCAGGTCTCATTATAGATGGCTGTAAGCCACCATGTGGTTGCTGGGAATTGAACTCAGGACCTCTGGAAGAGCAGTCAGTGCTCTTAACCTCTGAGCCATCTCTCCAGCCCTAAAATGAATTTTTATATATTTTATATACCTCTACATTTTATTTTTCTATTTTAGTTTTTATTAGGTGAAAATAATTTTCATTTTATGTATTTTGATTATGCTTTTTCCTCCCCTAATTCTTCCTGGATCCTTTCCACTTACATAAATCAATATACTTTCTTGAATTAGAAATCAAATAGGTATCTAAATAAAAAGATAAATAAAATAAGAATAAAACAAAAACCTTAATAAGATAAAACTAACAAAATACAGAAAAGCAAAGAGCAAAAGAGAAATCAAATATAGATATATAGAGACACACATATTGGCATGTACAGGAATCCTCTAGAAGCACAAAATCAGAAATCATAATATATAAACTAAAGACCTGTAGGGTAGGAAAAAAGAAAAAATAAAACAAACAAGCAAAAAAGCCCAGAAAAAACACTATGAGAAAAACAAAACAGAAACAAAACAAAAGCCACCAGAAGCAAAAACAAAAAACCTCCAGAAATACCACTGAGTTTATTTTTTAACTTTATAAATGCAAAATTTTATAAAGCAAATATAATATTTATACATATATTTATATAGATAATGGATAACATTTTAATATTAGCAAGGTAATAGATGTTAGTTTTCAACCCTCTCCACACTGGTCTTCAAGCCCTGATGAGGCTTCAGGACATTTAATTTACTACATGTATTTATGGTTAAGTGTTTTATTTTTTGAATATTTTAATTTTCTTTAAAAAAACATTTGAATTTATGGTTTATTATACATTTGGATTCCAATAAATGTTAAGGCATAATAATTTCAACTTATTTTGAGCAGGAGTAAGAGAAATTATTTTGCCTTTACACTGAGTTCATTTTGTGGTGGCCATCCACTGTCGGGCATGGGAGTGGCCTTAAGAGTGGTCTATATATGGATAAGGGAGCACGGAAGCACAATTCTTAGATAAGGGAGCCACCTTAGGGTTGGCAAGAGCCTTGAACCTAGAGTGGCTCCCAGGAGCCCAAGCCGAGGTCCCCATTTTGTTCCCTGGACAGCTGAGGATAAAGAACCTGAAATGACCCTACCCTATAGCAACACTGACGAATATCTTGCATATCATCACAGAACCTTCATCTGGGGATGGATGGCGTTAGAGACATAGACCCACACTGGAGCACTGGACTGAGCTCTCAAGGTCCCAATGAGGAGTAGAAGGAGGGAGAACATGAGCAACGAAGTCGGGACCACGAGGGGTGCACCCACCCATTGAGACAGTGGAGCTAATCTATTGGGAGCTCACCAAGGCCAGCTGGACTGTGACGGAAAAAGCATGGGATATATCTGGTCTCTCTGAACATGGCAAACAATGAGGACTGATGAGAAGCTAAGGACAATGGCACGGGGTTTTGATCCTACTTAATGTGCTGGCTTTGTGGGAGCCTAGCCAGTTTGGATGTTCACCTTCCTAAATATAGACGGAGGGGGGGAGGACCTAGGACTTATCACAGGGCAGGGAACCCTGACTGCCCATTGGACTGGAGAGGGAGGGGGAGAGGAGTGGGGGGAGGGGGAGAAGGGTTGGAGGAGGGGGGGAAGGGTGGGAGGAGGGGGAGGGAAATGGGAGGCTCGGAGGAGGTGGAAACTTGTTTTTTTTTCCTTTTCTCAAAAAAAAAAAAAAAAAAAAAAAGAGTGGTCTATATATCCAGTGAGACTCCTGTAAAGAAGAACTAACTTTTCTTCTTATAGTGCTACTAATTGGCAATAGCTTCTGGGTAAGGGATGGGTCTTGTGTTTACTTCCCCTCTCAGCACAGAGAACCCGTCCCTTCGTTATTTGTTGTTGGTTATTTGGTTGGTATTTCCCATTATGATTGAATTTTGTTGAAATCTCTAGAGTTGTTTCTATTTGAATTTCTTAATTGTTGGGGAAGGATGAACACTTTTTGCAATTTTGCTTAGCTACATTTTTTTTCTTCTTTTGAGAACTCTCTGTTCAGGTTGCTAGATCATTTTTCAGATGGTTCATTTGTTCATTTTTTTTTTAGTTTTTTCTATATATTCTGCATATTAATCCTATGTCAGATTTATAATTGTCAAAAAGCCCCTTCACTCTGTGGCTTCCCCTTCACCCAGGTGTGATTTTTCTTTAGCTGTGCAGAAGCATTTTAGTTTTTGGAAGATCTACTTTTTTTTTTTAAACTTTAAAAAGAAGCTTTTATTTTGTAGCATGTGCATTACAGGAAACAAAACACAGGAAGCCCAGAACAGTCACCCAGTCACATGCAGCTCAGCTTGCTGTGTCCCTCTGGGTGCTGCAAGTGTACACACATCAGGTAACTGAGGTTACACAGTATGCACCATGCTTGCCCCCACATTGTGATTATTCACCATCTAAAACCCCACGCTACATGAGTATGTTGATAACCAAGAATACACCACGCCATCTCAATCTGTCAGACAAAGCTGTAATCCTGTCTTCCTTGGCAACAAAAATTTCATAGAAGACAAAAATGGCAGTAGGCCTCTAGATAGAAGTACTGGCAAAGTTACAATTAAAATTCTGCATTCCCTCAATGTTCAACTTACAGGGAAACACAAAGCAACAGAGCACACTAAGCACAGCATTCCTAAGTTTATCTTCAGATCTATACACAAAAATGTGAAGTTCCTATAGGCACTGAAGATGCACCTACGGCAGGGGTTCTCAGGATGTCAATCTCAACAGCGCAGTGCTGCAGACCTCGCCCTGTGAGCCTCCCTGTCCCTCCAGTCAACCTAGCAATATGTCCAGACACGGCTCAATTCCATGATCAAGAGGAACCTTTTCTGTCAAGCTATGCCTTTAACCATATCCACTCCTTTAGGTCATTTATGAAGTTCAGATGTTGTGGAATGAACTTTGAGCACAATAAACACAAGTATGGAAGATCTACTTTTTACTTATTGGCCTTAATTCTGGGCAAATGAAGTCCTAATCAGAAATTGGGATACATATGTAATGTACATATGTAATGATACATATGTAATGTAGGGTACTGAATACGTTTTCTTCTAGAAGTGTCAGTGTTTTGGGTTTTGCATTTATGCCCTTGGTCCATTTGTAGCTAGTTTTTGTGCAAGATGATAAATATTGGTCTAGTTTCATTCTTCTGCATGTGTACATTCTGTTTTCTAAGCATCATTGTTGAAGATGCTTTCTTTTCTCCAGCATATAATTTTGGCATCAAATATTAAGTGGACAACATTATGTGTACTCATATTTAAGATTTGATTTGATTCCAATGGTATATACATCTGTTTTGCGTCAGTATTATATTTTTATGATGATGGCTCTGTAGTATATTTTATGATATACAATGGTAATCTGTCTAGCACTGTTTTTTATGCTCAGGATTATTTTGGCTATACAAGGTCTTTTGTTGTTATATATGAATTTTATGATAGTTTTTTCCTTTTTGTGAAGAATAATATGGTTTTTTCTTTTGGATTTTGATTGGTGTTCCAGTGAATCTGTAAACGACTTTTGGTATAATCGTCATTTGAGCAATAATAATTCTATCAGTCTATGAGTATGATATTTGTTTCTATTTTCTAGTGTCTTTATCTCTTTCTTCAGAACTTTAGATTTCTTATTGCAGATGATTCTTGCTTTCTTGGTTAGGTATATTTCTAGCTATTATATTTTCTTTGAGACTATTATAAGTGGGAGTGTGTCCATGACCTTCTTGTGATTTTGTTGTTGGTGTATAGAAAACCTATTGATTTGTGCAAGTTGATTCTGTGTTCTGCCATATTGCTAAATTTATTTATTTCTAGAAATTTTAGGGTAGAATTTTTGGCCTTCTGAAATATAGTATTACATCATTTATAAATGGGAATGGTTTGAGTTTTGTCCCTAATTGTATCTCTTTAATTTCCCTTTCTTGCCTTTTTTTTTTCCACTAGTACTTTGAGCACCATATTGAAAAGTAGTGGGGCCAGTGTATATCCCTGTCTCATTCTCAACTTCAGCATGATTGCTAAAGTTTTTCTATTAGGATGATGTTAGTTATGGGTTTTTCCTATACATCTTTTATTTTGTTGTGGGCTTTAATTCTTTTAATTCTCAATTCTGTAAAACATTTTTTTTTGTCTTGAAGCAAATTTGCTTTTGTCAAAGGTTCTTTTCTGCATTTATTTACATGATATGATTTTTGTCCTCAAATTGACTTTTGTGATTTATTTATTCAGTTTATTGAATTACATATATTATATTGAACACTTCTGCATTTCAGAAACAAAGTCCACTTTGTCATAATGTGTGGGGTTGCACATTTGCTTGTGTGTGTGATTAGGTATGCTCATGCATGTGTTGGTGCTAGCAGAGGATGTCAGGTCGTTGCTCTACCACTGTCTTATTATTTTCTTGAAATAAGATCTCTCATTGAACTCCTAGCTTATCGTTTGGGATAGGTTGGATGTCCAGTGAGCTCCGAGAATCCATATGCTCAGTTTTCTTCTGTGGGTGTTGAGAATTTGAACTCGGGTTCCTATGCTTACATAGCAACTGCTCTCACCTTGAGTCAACTTTTAATCTTTTGCATTTCTTTACCAGAGAAATATCAGGACAGTTATGGTTATACTTGGTGTCTCTGAAGATCTGGAATCAGGCTATATATTAGTTGGAGTTACCACAAAAGGGGGTTAGAAGATAAATTTGGGAAGAATAAGGTATTACTGATAGGTCCAGTGAGGATCAGAAATCTTCCAACATATTAGTGTTTCCTTTGTCACAGATAGTTGATTTGGTGTTTAAATACTATCTACTTGACCTCAGTTTCCCTAGTTATTGTCTTAGTATTCTTTTGCTGTGAGGGAACACCATGACCACCACAACTATTATAAAAATAATAGCATTTAATTGGGTCATGCTTACAGTTTCAGAGGCTGAGTCCATTATCATCTCGGCAGGAAGTATGATGGTACATGGGCAGACATGGTACTGGAGAGGTAACTGAACGTTCTATATCTGGATCTGAAGGTAGCAGTAAGAGAGTCATTGGACCCAGCTTGGGCTTTTGAAACCTCAAAGCCACCCACTGTGACAAACTTATCCCAGTAAGGTCACACACCTAATCCTCTCAAGTATTGCCACTCCCTGGTAACTAAGCACTCAAATATGTTAGCCTATAAACCATTCTTATTCAAACCACCACAGTTATCTTTTAGTTTCCATACAACACATTTGTTGAATACACTTGTTACTGTCTCCATTAGCACCCTAAATGCTAAGCTATCGTAGCTCAGGCAGATCTTTCTGCTAAATTTCTTGCCAGGATACTGGACTGAATGCCCTTGATGCTTATTTGCAATGGATCAGCCACATTAACTACACGTATTTTCTCCTCCTGCTGTAATAGATCACAAGAAGCATACCTGAGAAGACTAGCTTTTTATCTTAGGATATTATTACCCATAAGCCAATAGGTGTCTGATCAGGCTAAAAGATCGTGGTGGCAGATATGAGCTTTTCTGTGGAAGTGCTGGGAAGGTGAACTTGTTTCTTTTTCCCAGCTTCTTTGGCTCCTGGTCACTTGTTTGACAGGGAAGTCTAGTAATGTTTTGATAAACACGTTGACTTCTTTTTATGCTTCCTTCTACTAGTTGCAAATGGTTCCATCAGGCATACCCAATCATCTTGGATAATCTTTCTATTTTAAAGTTAGTTGAATACCAACTGTAATTCTCCTTTATCATGTGAAAAAAGACATGTACACTTTCAGAGATTGGGGTGGAGTCCTCATTGGTAGCCATACACTGTCTTGTTAATTCTTCAAATATCAATTAGTTCATACCAACTTCCGTAATTGCTATCTCAAATTTAATAAACTTCTGAAGTCATAGAATGATTTAAAAGTTTCTCTATTATCTGGCTTCTCTGGTTGCAGGAGAAGGACTAGAAAGGTGGGGAGGTACGAAATATAAGCAGACAGTACTCTGAGGTTTATGAACTCAAAAATGCCTCTCATTTCATCCTAGACCCAGGCTTCTACATCATATTCCTGACAGCATCTGCTACACCTGCTTGTGAGCTCAGCCTGTTGCACACACAGCCTCCCTGGGAGCAGCAGCACATCCTGCCTTTGTAATCACGCCTGATTCAGAATTCTGGTCATCCCTTTTCTAGACAGTGGCCTGACTGTGTCTCACTGTCACCAAATCTCTCGTCACTACTTCTGACAGACCCTCCTATCAATTTGATGAACAGCTCCAGTAAGTCTTGCTTTACTTTTGACTTCCAATGCTTTTGCTCCTGCTACCATATCAACATTCCTTTGTTTTCTAACTGCAATACAAGGCCCGTGAAGGCAAGCTCATTGATTTAAAAAAAAAAAACTGAAATTAAAAAAGTTATTTATTGTTTATTTACATATTGTGGGTGCATGCATGTGCATGCGTGTTTGTGTGTGTGTGTGTGTGTGTGTGTGTGTGTGTGTCTGCGTGTGCCACAGCACATGTGTGGAGGTCAGAAGATAATTTTCAGGAATCCATTCTCTCCTTTTCACATGTGCTTCTCAGGGATCCAACTCCGTGGTCAGGCTGCACAGGCACCCTTCCCTGACCTTCCTCTTGCCAGCTATCTCGCTGCTCACTGGCTCAGTACTACATTTCCACTAGGACCTAAGGTGGTGTTTGCATAAAGATGATCATTGAGTACTGTTAAACTGTATAGTCACAGACAATATTCACCCAGGGCTATCGAAGAGTCAGCACTGTTCTAGAATGCTGTCTTATTTCACCCTGTCAGTGTCTACAGGTGAGAAAGATGAAGCCTGGAAAGGCAAGGCTCACACAGCTGCTGAGTCAGGCCACTAAGAAGGTGGAAAATGTGACTTGACTCTGAGGGTTAGCACCAGTGTATGTGGAATACTACATTGCAGGTTTAGTTTTATGATTAATTATGATTAAGTGTTATAAACATGTTATTTTTTTCTTTTAATTCCATAATTGAATTTCTTTATAACCATTTCACACATATTCATCATTATATTTGTCACTTGTAACCATAATATACTAATTTTTAAAGTTTGGCGAGCTTTGTGAAAATTGTAACTATTTACTTGGATGAATGCTAGTAATTTTGAAAGATTTTTTTAAAAGGAGTTTCTAAATAAAATTAGGGTTGAGAATTTGTCATTTCAGGGGGTTGATTGAACATTTCTTTCAGTACCTGACTATATTTATAGGCATTGTGCTTGTAACTTGGCCATGCATTTTCCTAGCATAGTCCAGACAGAATGAAAGAAAAGTAGGAAACAAACTACATGCATGAGCTTCCTAGCCTGGCATAGGATGAGAAATAGGGCAAGGGCTAATTTTGAATATCCCTAAAATATAAAGGAAATTATTCTTAATAAGTGAGAGCATTGAGTTTCAGAGACAGGTGCCAGATGGCCTGATGGAAATTCAGCACCATTTCTTTGCTGCTATGTTTTCTCCTGGATTCCTGGTAATAACATTTCCCAGTCTGAGCCAGCAGGGTTCTGGATTAGATTCTACCCATGAGAGTCTCTTCTGCAAGATTTGGAAAGCAGGAGAGCAACAGAAGCCATTATTGCCCCCGTAGGCAGGTTCATGGGCTTCAACAGATGGGGCAATGTGAAATCCTGCCAGGAGCTTCCCAGCATCCTCTACAGCAACCATTTGGAGGCTGCAGGCAATTGCAGGCCCACTGGTAGCAGAGGTCTGTGAGCATGCCCAGCCTCCCTTCCTGAACATCAGTAGGGACTTTCTCTGTGCTCTATTGTTCCAACCCTGTAACTGGTTTTCACTGGTTTTGTAAACTGTTAAATCATTTTATTAAATTTGTTTTGACCTCAACTAATCAAACTATTTATTTACTACCCAGAATCTGGTTTTAACATATTACTTTTTTCTTGGGGGATACATTATTTGATGTGTGATTTACAACTTGTTTCCCCTTCCAAAATATTAAATATTTTTAATGAAAATGGGTGGAATCATTGGCATTACTTAATAATTAAATTTTTCCCATTGGAGTTTTAAGGTTTTTGTATTTATTTATTGTGGGTTTTTTTGTGTGTGTGTCTGTACACATGTGCATTGGAGAATAACTTTTATGGGTCAGTTCTCTTCTTCTACCGTGGGCATCCTGGTTTGGAATACAGCTGTCAGTCTTTGTGGCAAGGGCCTCTACATGCTGATCTCTTTTGCTGCCCCCTATCCAAATTTTTAAAATGGATAAATTATATTTGTTTGAAATTTGGACCTTAATGCTTCCTTAATCCTCATTTAACTTCAGAAATAAAATTGAGGTAGGATTCTTAGGCAAATAAATATAAGAAGATTACAACACAAGAAGTGGAAAGCTTCTCAATAATCTGTCCTTCAAAGTAAGACGCCTGCATGTTTCCCCGTCCCTCCAGTCACCCACACTTCTGTTCTATGTCATTAGACTGAGGATAGAACTACAACAACTCATATTTGTATAGGAGTTTAATTCATAAGCACATCCTAAACAGCAAATCATTGGATTTCTACAGTTTTAAGCTCAGGTCTTCTAAGATTCCACAATTTTCTGTGTGCCTCCGCTTGCGGCACCAGTGTATGTGCTACATTTACATTTTTATGTCTTGTCTATCATCACTAGATTTCAATTCTCTGAGGACAGGAATTATATCCTAAATATCATTATTTGCCTGATATCATTATTTGTTTGTCTGGGTCAAAGCTCTTAGAAGACAGTTACAATAAAGATTATTGTTATTTTGTTTTACAACTAACTATACTTCTAATTCAAAATAAACTTTTGTTACAAAAGGATCAGATGAAGTAGTGGACAAAAGCAAGCAAACAGCTAACTCTTCAATGTATTCATTGTATGATATAGTCAATACAAGTGGAAGGGGAAATCCCTTCTTAGAAGGCTAAAATAAGCTAATGCAGTCTTTCTGTTCTTATGTGGGTAAGAGTGGATCTATATGAAGGTATGATTCTTTTACCTTCTTAATGTTTTTTAAGCTTCATATTCCATAATCATTCAACCTTACTGTCCCCCAACAACTGCAAGGGATATGGAAATAGTTAACCAATTCATGCTATTTTCCTGGAGGACTTGTCAAATACCCGTATTAGATTGCTTCTGTTAGAAATTCAGAGAAACAGTGCAAAGCAGCAGATGGGATGTTTTATTAAAGCCAAGTTTTAGTCAGTCTTGTGCTGGTGAAGAAGAGTTATTTATTATAGAATACTGCTACGTGACAAGAGCTGTACTGGCATTGAGGACACCAACATGTAATAGATGTGGCTTGTATCACCAGTGCCTAATGATAAATGTGGATATCAAAATAAATAATGGAACCTAACAGCCAATGATGCTTTTGATACCAACATTGTGGTGGGATAGATAATCCCTTGTTGCCAAGGCAATAGACACAAGGTCCAGGACTAGAAGGGATTGTGTGGCCTTCACTATTTACCTGTCTCTAAGTATGAAATGCATCTCATGCCAGGGCTCATTTCCCTCAGAGTTGTTTTAGAATTATTGTTATTATTTTAAGCAATAAAAATCCACTACTAAATCCATCTGTGTAGCTATGTTTTAAGGCTAAGATAAACTAATGCAATCTTTCTGTCCTTATGGTGGATAAGAATGGATACATATGAAGCTATGAGTCTTTTACTAAAATGTTTAGTTTGTATGCAAAAGAATGAAAAATAATAAAACAGTAGGTGTTGAGGTGAGTAGGGAATAAAATAAAGGTCAATTAACTTCTGTAGAAGGTAGTTTCTCTATGAAAAATATGCAAAATTGATGGGAAATCTTTGCCAACCAATTATCTTTAAGAGGTGGGACCAAGTTAGGGTGTAGCTTTCTGGGACCAGGAGAAAAATGGCACGGGGCCCAGGTGCCCCCTCTCTGTGTGGTTCCCTCGTGGCACAGCTGAGCTTGAACTTTCTCGTTCCTGTTTCATGAGTTTTCCCCTTATAATAAATAAAAATATAATTGTTTTATTTTTTAGCTAGTCTGGTTATTTCCTGAATCGAGCTAACTTCTACACAAAGTAATTCCATATTCCTATTTTGCATTGCACTAAACTCATATATATGAGCACACACACACTAACATTATGTATTTTGGCATGTAAATCTGTAGTTTGGAAATTAAAAAATTAAACATCATCTTAATTATACCAGTCAAAATTTATCTGATTTAATACACTTTTTCCCCTCAAAGCATAGAGTCTTCCTTTGGTAGATGTTTCTTACTAGATAAATCACACGCTCATCAAGAATTGCTTTGATTGCCTAAGAAAAAGAGAGCGAGAAAAAAACTTACCCTAAATTAAAAATAAGACCCATCTAGTTTAATTATAAAATGGGAATGATTACTACTGCTTACTGATTACTTAAATATTCATGAGATTGAGTTTCCAAATTTAGATGACTGTATAGTCAAAGATAAAGGATGTGTTTATATTTTTTATGGGGTGATAGTGTTAATCCATATCCCCCTGGCTGTGGGAAGATGCGTCTACTGGTTTCTGTGTACTTAACAGGTGATAAAGCCAGTTGCCCTCCTGAGACAGATGATCTGGCTCAGCATGGTTTGCTTCAAATGCACAAAAATATCTTTTAGTTTTGATGGGACACAATACTTCTAATATTGAATATATGAAGTGACATCTCTATTTGGACTTTTAACGTATCCTAATAAAGTGTAGTGGGGCATTTCCAGGTGTCCCGGAGAATCCAGTGATTGCTTAGAATACACTAGAAAGGGGAACAGAAAAAAAAAACCACCCTTGTCATATCCTCTCTGTTTGTATTATTCTGTTGCCTGAACAATAGAGATGGAATGGACTCTGGAAACAGTTAAAGCTTTTTGAACATGTGTTGAAGTCTCAGGTAAATGACAAACAACAAAAAGTCAGAGATAGGAGAAGTGAGACAAAATTTGGAATTTTAGAATTCAAGTTTAATGGCAGTTCTGATATTTTGAAGTCTATATTTTCTCATACTAAATGGACATCTTGTGTAGAGTAGTACCTTTTGTGGGGCAGCAGGCAGAAGTTGGAACTCAAGTAAATAAGCACAGTAAGACTCAGGGCTTAACCAAGTCAGCATCCAAGGGCACATACCCACTAACTTGTCTTCCAGTGTATAAAATCTGTCCAGAAGATGTTAGCTGTGGCGTGCATCATACAATGTTTTGTTAGGAACACAATAAAAACCACGAAATATAGATTAAACACTTAAAATAACAAGAACCAGTGTAGGCAGTTAGAAATTTAGGATGCCAGTGGCAAGACTGAAGGAACAAAAGATAATATTTCCATGTATTTTTAGGTGTTCTAGTATTCAGGATGGCTCTGAAGTCTTAAGATACCGTGACCGTGTTCATATTTGCCTCCAGAACAGAGTTAATGTGACTCCTAGGAAACCACTCAGAAGCTTATGCAAAATATCCAGTTTCATTAACTAAAACCTACTAGGTTTTCATTTCTTGTCCCCTGCAAAGGAGAAACAATATGATTAGTGCTTAAATCGGCCTCTACACTTGTATGTGAGCACTGTTGGCCAGTACTTTTTTGCTTGAAAGATTTTGAAAGGGATTCTGAAGAACATCTAGGATTCTAGGTCCAGAGGATGGGGAAAAGATGCTGTTTTTTCTGAGGACCATCCATTGTAAAACTTTCCATTGCTTATAGTTCCTTTGTTTTCACCAGTTATGTTTTTCTATTAGTAAAAAATTCTGATGATCACTTTGTATATTATTAATTTAATGATTTTAACTTATATTTCAGATATGTATAATACAGTTCTGAGTCTTCTAAGATGTGAGTTTCAGTAATTATTCATTAGAATGTCCTAAAGGAGTGAACACAAAAGTTGGGCTTTGGAAATATGCTTCAGAAAAAAAAATCACAAATCTATATTCTGGTAAAAATTTACCTCAAGGAGGTGTTTCAGCTGAAGTTTTATTTTTCGAATATAAAATATGAAGAACAAAAATTAGCTTGTGATAGAGATATGAGACCTTAGCATCAGGGCTTTGAAACAGCTTATAAGTATTCCTTTCAAGAGTGTGAGGTTAGTTTCTCTGTAGTGATGAGAGTTCTTTAAGAATGACACATATCTATAAAATCCTTCTGATGACAAATAAAGAACTTCTGATCCTTGAGGGAAAAGAAAAGTTCCTTTGGTAGGAGCAATGTTTTCTTGTTATTAATCGTTATCTTTCTTTGCACTTACTACACATTTACTCACTCCCACGTTATAGACACATAGATGCTAAACATGCTTTATTTCCCAGATAAAATATTACTTCCCAATGGATTTAGGAGGAGTCATAAATTGGAAAGAGTCTTTTTGAATAACAGTTATAACTACAAGGAGAAAAGAATAAATTTCTCATACTATTGCTCTTGTAGGTAAATTTTTATATGGGTAGGTATGATAGGCTAATGTTTACTGATCACAACCCACACTCTTACCTTACTGGTAATTCTCAGTAATAGTAAAGACAATGGTATTTGAAAATATTTCTAGGTGGTAGAATAACTCAGTACTGGAAACAAGAAGTTTATTAACAGATTTGGTCTGTATTTTTAATGCCTTTTGAGGGAACATCAGTACAAACTAATATTCATTAACTGATATTAGTACTACTTGCCTGTTAGGACAGTTGCTTCTTTTGGTGAGATCTTTGTATGAAATGGAACCACATAGGTTCCATTTACTCTATAGTTTGCATGAGGCTTGTGACTGGGCTATCAATAAGGACAGGAGGAAGAGTGGAAAAAAAAAAAACCATTCAGGGTTGTATTCCACGGAGCAAAGACCCAGACATGCTGATCTCAGCCTCAAGGTGCACAGGGCTAGCTTGCTGAGTATCTGTTTCCTTTTCTTTTTATTTAATAACTAAAAAAATATTTACCTAAACCCTTTTAAGTCTTGGGCACTCATTCTCATTAAAAATGATAATACACAATTGTGACGATTATAAATCTTATGTTTATATATAAATTAAGTGAGACATACATTCTTTAGTGTGTAATAAGTGTTTGGTAAATGATTACTGTCATCATCTCATCGCCATCACCTTCATCATCATATTTTATAACCAAAATAGCTTTTAATCTTTTGAAACTAAAAGAGAAGACAGGTCTTGTACTGCTTTATTATAGTCCTGTGGCTTCATATGGCACAGAGAATGGTTTAGTCACAATGGAAGAGACAGTAGAGCCGGGAGAATAAGTGCGCAGAATCGTATCATTTGTTGCTACAAAAGTCTTGCGTTATAGTTGTGCTTTTCTATCCATTGAAACTCTGTTAGAGACGACGGCCTGAGGAGAGGCATTTGTAGGCTACTGTGTTCTACCACAGAACCAAGTGGCTTGGAAGTGGTTCAAAATTTGTAGTCACAGAAATTGAAAACTTAACATTACCCTATATATTTATTATTAATTTATTCATTAAAGTAATTAGTTGCTGATGTTTTTAATCTATTTTTGTAAAACTTAGTGGTCAAGCCTCAGTGACTCCTGAATATTTTTATAAACTTTACAAACAGCTCATTCAAATCTCTGTCACTGGAGTGGGTAGTTTCAAAGTCTGGATTTTTTAAACTGCGAAGTTAAACCAAGGACTGAGTTTTTGTGCTAAACATTTGTGTGTGTGCTTTCTTCCTATGGAAGTAAGTGACCATGTTTTGTGAGTCTGTAGATTTAAGACTTGAGAATTTTCAATTTTCTTTAACTAAACCTTTATTTTCTTTTTTCTTTTTCTCTTTCTTTCTTTCTTTCTTTCTTTCTTTCTTTCTTTCTTTCTTTCTTTCTTTCTTAAAGATTTCTGCCTTCTCCCTGCCACCGCCTCCCATTTCCCTCCCCCTCCCCCAATCAAGTCACCCTCCCTCATCAGAGCAATCAGGGTTCCCTGCCCTGTGGGAAGTCCAAGGACCACCCACCTCCATCCAGGTCTAGTAAGGTGAGCATCCAAACTGCCTAGGCTCCTACAAAGCCAGTACGTGTAGTAGGATCAAAAACCCATTGCCAATGTTCTTGAGTTCTCAGTAGTCCTCATTGTCTGCTATGTTCAACGGGTATGGTTTTATCCCATGCTTTTTCAGACCCAGGCCAGCTGGCCTTGGTGAATTCCCGATAGAACATCCCCATTGTCTCAGTGTGTGGGTGCACCCCTCGCGGTCCTGAGTTCCTTGCTCATGCTCTCTCTCCTTCTGCTCCTGATTTGGACCTTGAGATTTCAGTCCGGTGCTCCAATGTGAGACTCTGTCTCTGTCTCCTTTCATCGCCTGATGAACTAAACCTTGATTTTCATACAGTGGTTTTATTTTGCATTGATGTCAATTTTGTTTCTGCTGGAATCTTGTTTCTCTTTCATAGACATTATTTTCTTCTTGATCATTTCAACTCCTCCTTTGAAAAAATTCACTGAGGTTCCTTTGTTCAGCTCTACTGTTCAGACACTTAATTGTGACAGTGGCTATATTTGTTCTTTTATTTCTTTATTAGTTGAATTATGCCAGTTGTATTATGGCATTGCTTTCCTCTCACTTTTAGAAGCTCTGCTGTGCTGTGCTTCCTCTTTCTCTGGGTTCTAACTACCTTTCCCAAGACTTCATGCTTTTCTATTTTGAGTTTTAGTGTTTGAGATTATTTATTCCATTTATCAAATTCATGGTCACACAGCCAGATTTTTCACTTTTTCCTTAGTTACCATTTTTTCTTCAAGTTGCTCACTTTTCCTGTTTATTCACACATTCACTTTCCTTCCTTCTTTCTCCTCTCTCTCTCTCCCTCGGAAATGCCTAGCACCTGTGAAGTTCAGAAGAGGGTATTGACTCTCCTAGAACTAGAGTTATTGATGGTTTTGAGCAACTATGTGGGGGCTGAGAATTGAACCTGGATCTTCTGCATAAGCAATAAGTTCTCTTAACTGCTAAGTCATCTCTCAGGCCATCCATTTCTTTTATTTTAGTATGTTAGTAAAGGCCTTCTTTGGAGACCTTCATATTAGTCCTCATTTTATTTTGAGAGAGGAGTTTCATCTAGACTACATGAATTCATATGAGAAGAACCAAAGTAGTCTTTTGGTTTCACTGAATTTGCTCTTAAGACTCTGTTGTTAAAGTTGCCACATACTTGAGTTACAGGCCTATAGAAACTCTCACAGCAGCATGTCTCTGGTAACAGCATTTTACTTTTTACTTCCTTCCAGACACCTAAGATTGGCAGCTCCGGGGCTGTTGTGATTCAGCCTCTGCTCTCATCCTGTCGCACCAATTGATAGCCTCCTAAAAGTCCACTCTGCCTCTGAGACTCCTGAAATTCCAATTTACTCTTGGCTTGTCCTTAGTGACAAGCCATTTTGGAGACATTTTCACAGCTGTCTGTGTGCTCTGTGCTTTTTGGTTTCTGCTTACTTCCTACTTTGTCTTTCAGGCTTACATCCTCTTAGGAAGTTCTCTGTTGCCTTGAGAGGGGAGCAAGCCTGGGTTATTCCAAAATCAGCAGCTCTGTGTTCATTCTGAATCTTCCTTACTGGAAGGTCTTAGTACCTTTTGCGATGCTGATACCAGGAGAAGTTGTGGTTATTAGTTCACCAGAATACAGATGTGTGGTGTTTTAAAAGAGTGTTCTTTGATTACAGCAGGATGAAGGAGTCATCTGTTTTCTTGTAGACAGTAGTGGAACTTAGAAAAATTATGAATGGCACATGACTAGGAATGTATGCTTTGGGATTCTGTAAAAGTATCATGATGTGCTATACCATCTCTGCACAGGAGGTCAGGGCTGTATAAGGACAACTGGATGTAAGCCTGGAAACAAGACGTTTTTCTTCATGGTCACGGCCTGCTTCCTGACTTACTCCTACTTGAGCACCTGTCCTTACTTCCTTGTGTGATGGACTGTGATTAGGAAATGTAAGACACCCTCTTCCCCCCTATTGCTTTTGGTCATGGTGATTATCACAGCAATAGAGAGCAAGCTAACACATTATGTGCTTTCACTTTCTTGTCTGTATGATGCCAAAACAGAACATTTCCACCAGAATTATGGTAGAATGAAGTTACCAAATACATGTACGTGGTTATAACTGTGCCTGCAACATGCTGGATAGTTGATAAATGTGCTTGTTATCTCCATTACTACCTCGCCTCCAAAATTTTTCTTATTCTTATGTTTGCTTGATTTATGAAACTAAATCATAATGGGAAGCTGAGAAGGGCATGATCATATTATAAAACTTTCGAATTTGAAATGGTGAACATTTATGAATATTTTTCATACTATCTCAAATCTTTACAACTATAGTTAGAATGAGCAGAAGGACTGCTACCGCAATATTCACCTGGCTTTATTTTGTGCCTATATCTGTGATAGCTAATAAATGCTTATTATTTTCTATATGTTGTTTTGGAAAAGTAATCGGTATACTTAGAAATTTAAGGTGACAAGTGAAAGGCAAGTAATCAAAAAAAAAAGAAAACAAATTACATAAAAGTGTCTTGTTTGAGGGAGCTAGCAATAGAAGTTAATCTAAAGCTAATCCTTCCTAGGAACTTCACTTCCTTTAAATTAGCTAGCTCAAAGGAGTAGTGCAAGATATAATTGAGAAGTAATTAAAATCAAGTCTTAATTTAAGATTTTGAAAAAATGATGATGAATAGTCATTTGATGCAGAATATGTTGAACATTTGAAAGATGCTTAAGAAAGCCAAATGTTTTAAATTTTCCTTGAATTGATAAATATGGACATGAAATAATCAACAAAGGATCTTCTAAGTACAGATTATTGGAAGATGCTAGAAATAAAATGATCAAAGGAAAAACAGTGGTGTGTATCTGCTCAAGCCAATAGGGAGTTTTGCACCATCTCTGTGGAGGGAACATCAATGTTTATTGTTAGTTTCATAATCATATTGCCTATATAAATCATGAATTAAATCCCTGACATTTGAAAGGAATTTTGTAGATTATCCACTGCAATCCTTACAATAAATACTCCAGGAAGGTAGTAATTTAGTTCTTGATTAAATTTCTATCTGAAAAGCAGGTCAATCTCATTTTGTACATTTGGAAAAAGATCATGGAAATTAACTGGGCTTAAATTTGTATCCCTAAATTACTTAAAGTCTTGAGATCGATATTTTCCTTCTCTGACATAATAAGTATAGACATTTTCCATTTCCACATGTGACATAGCAGAGTACTAGAACTGAAATTTGAATCACTCTGTCTTGAGTTGAGATGCTTTCGACAGTTTATTAACATTCTGTAGTCATATCAGAATCTGTGGTATCTTTGATTAAAATCTGCTGCCCTTCATATCCATCAGTGTGGAAGCATTGCTATTTTTTATTCACAATTGTGTCCCAAGTGGTAAGTGCAGTGTTTGGCAAAACATGAGGGTGCTCATATGGTATCTACCTATAGCTGACGAATAGTTGCCTATTATTAACTATGAGTCATTTGTGGTTGTCTGAGGCAGAAATTGGCTGCACATTCTGTAGCCTTGGCTTAGAGACAATTTCCAATTTCTCTGGATTCAGGTTCACAAGGAGACAACCTTATTTTTACCATTCCCTAACTTGAAATAAACTCTACCTTCTCACTTCTCTGAGATCCTGACTATGACTCAAGCCCAGTTTACACCCTATTATTTTCTTAAGAAATCCTCAAACATACCATCCATGGAGCTCTCTAGAGTTTGTTAGCCCTTTTATGGATTACTAAAATCTTCCTAAACTGGTTGCTGATATTTCACATCAGGTATATCTGTTTTCTTCCATTTTTCAAAGGAGAGGTTTTTGTACACAGTGTTGCTTATGTTGCTACAGTGAAGCTGGAGTTAGCACATATTTGGAGCAGTCTAATTACCTGTGGGCACAGCATGGTCCTCTAATGCTGGCTTAATAAGGAGCACTTGAAGAATGGTCAATATAGTTTTTATTTATTTATGTGTAAAGGTATGGCAACACTGACTCTATCCCACTTTAGATGCTGAATTTTTTGAGTTGAGACCTTCTTGGTACCTCTCTGAAGATTTACTTACCTTTGGATCCAACAGCTGTCAGGGCACCATGAAGACTGGGCATGAGACATAACTAGACCAAGATGGTTTGATGACTTGTCATGCAGTGCTACTCTGTAAGTGAGGCACTGCATGCAAGCAGAGTGAGGTCTGTGTTAGAATTGTGACTGGGTGGGTGATGCAGGAGGTGCCAAGTGAGTGAGCTGCAAGGAGACACCCCGTAAGCACTGAACAATGACAGCTGAGCAATGGTTTCTTTGTTCACCAATTAGGTAGCTGTTTGGTTTTTGAAAAGGTGACCTTGGCAAGAGTTATCTGGTAAGAGGAACCTCAACTGAGAAAACGCCTCATTTATATTGGCTTGTAGGCAAGTCTCTAGGAGCATTTTCTTGATTAGTGATTGATGTGGGAGGGTCCAGCCCACTGGGGGTTGTTCTATCCCTGGGCAGGCAGTCCTGCTTTGAATAAGGAGAAGGAATGAGCAAACCCTGTGGAGAAAGCCCATAAGCAACCTTTTCCATGGAAGGCCTCTATTTCTGTTCTTGCCTCCAACTTCTTGTCTTGAGTTTCTGCTTTGACTTCTCTCAACGACAGAGTGTGACCTGGGAGTTGTGAGCAGAAATAAATCATTTCTCCCCCAAGTTATTTCTTTCATGTTTTATCACAGCAACAGAATCCATAAGACAGAGACTTTTTGGTCTCATGTACCGTTCTTTTTTTGAACATCTTTTTTGGCATGAGTTCTGTAGTTACAGAGAACCATGCCACAAATCCCAATAATTACTCCTTTACCCTTCAGATTTTACCTTTCAGATCAACTCTACCTTTCTATTTTCACCAAATTCCTCCATCATCCTATTCTTCTTTTATCTTCTCATAGGTATACGAAATTCGTTAAGCTTAAATTACTGCTAGCACATGAAAACGAGATGTCAAGGTGACATGCACTTCCAACTCCATCAGGAGCCAGGGGTATTTGTTGTCCACAATTATTTTATGCAGAAGACAGGAGAAGAAAGTGAAAATTATTTCCTTAATAAAACAAGTTGGTAATATCCTGATATATCCTTGTTAAAATATTTTTAAAAACTTAATTCATAAATATTAAAACTTCTATTGTCTATCTATCATCTATTATCATCATCTAATTTATCTGATTCTTGTATGCAGTATACAGAGCTACTTGCATCAGTCTTATTAACTAGCCTCTGGTGACTAAAAATGCAGTTTATGATACTTAATATCTATTCCTTGGTGATTAAAAATATCAGTTTATGCCATAGGTATTTAAAAAGTAAATTTTAGATTATTTTAGTAGCATATTTTCTTCCTTCTGTTAACCAGAAATTTTGAGAAATTTGAATTAGGAAAATATCTTAGCTATTTTTAAAATTATTTAATATTAGAAAGCTTCACACATTTATCCAATATATATTGATCATATTCATTCCCCACTACTCCCTTTCAACCCTAGGACCACACACAAATCTCACATCCACTTTATGCCTTCTTTTGTTAAAATTATTTTTTATAACCACCAAACCCAATTAGTGGTTGCTCATATGAACATGGATGTGTGGTTATCACTGTGCATGGACAGCCTACCAGAGGAGGTGTCCTCAAAGGAGAGTGATCATTTCTTCCTCAGCAGCCATCCACTGCCAAGAGCTCTTCACCTAGAGTGGTACCCTCAGCATTCCCTACCCAGTCATCCTGGAGTTTTGGCTGGTTTGATCTTATATAAGTCTTTTGCAGATTAGCATAAACTTCTGTGAGTTAATGTGGGCAACATTTATTTCACGTCCAGGAATTAGCATTTCACAGCTCTTCTCCTTATTCTTTCACCCACTTCTTCTGCCTAGCCCTTGATGTTTAAGTGGTGGGGGTTAACGTAGGTGACCCATTCACATCTGAACACTCAGAGCTGTTTATCCTCAGCACTTGGACTAGTTATGAGTCTCTCCACTGACCATTATTCAGTGCCCAAAGAAGCTTCTTAGATCAAAGTTGAAAGCAGCACAAACTTATGGGTGTAGACATAAATATGTAAAATGATTAACAGCATAGTCATCCAATGAAACAACATTAGATTCCCTCCTCTGACCTCAGATGTACTCAGACCTGGGCTTTTGAGCATGTTTGCAGCACCAGGCATGAAATTCCTCACGTAGAGCAGGCATTGTAAAGAAACATACTGAAATATATTTTCAAGACTATTTTTTAACCATTTTCATTATTTTAATTATATAGATGTGTGTCTATGAGTAGGTGTGTGTATATTAAAGACAGGCACCCACAGCATCCAGAGGAATTGAAACTCCTGTAGCTGGAACTAAAGATGATTATGAGCTAAATGACCTCAGTGCTGAGAACCAAACTCAGGTCTTCTGCAAGAACAGTATGTACTCTTAACTGCTGACCCATTTTTCCAGCACAATTTTAAAATGTTTTATATATACAGTTTATATTGGTAACAATTGTTTTATAGGTCATATAGAATGATCTTGATTTTTTGTATATAAATGTATAAAACAAACGTTGTTTTAAAGAAAATGTTCTGTTTAGATCTCCTTGGATCATTAAAAATCTATGATGCTTTATAAATGTGACCTAAACTATATTTATCTGTATTTATGTCACACATTTTAAACTCCTAAAGAACTGCTTCTAATAGCACTATCTCTCTCTCTTTCTCTCTCTCTCTCTCTCTCTCTCTCTCTCTCTCATCTATCTATATCTATCTATCTATCATCTATCTATCTATCTATCTATCTATCTATCTATCTATCTATCTATCTATCTA
>NC_022031.1:65966393-65987722 GCF_000317375.1 Microtus ochrogaster | reverse complement strand
ATCTATCATCTATCTATCTATCTATCTATCTATCTATCTATCTATCTATCTATCTATCTATCTATCTATCATCTATCTATCATCTATCTATCATCTACCCATATAATATATTATTTGTTGTATCATTTTAATCTTACCTGATTAAAATCATGTTATTCTGGAGAATTGCATTTTTCTCAATCATTTAAAACTTTTCTCATGTTTTACTACTATATTAAAAATTAAGCTTGGGGGTGGTGAGACATCTCAGTGATGAGTGATTGCTGTTTAAGAACGGGGACTTGAGTTTGTTTCCCAGTACCTAAGTAAAAGTTGGATATGGTCCCAGACTGCCTGAAATGTCAGTGTTTGAAGGTAGAGACAGGAAGATCCAAGGGCAGCATTGGCCAGCTCACCTACCTGAAATAGCAAGCTCTCAGGATTAGTGAGAGGCCCTTTCTCCAGAGAATAAGGCAAATATTGACTGAAAAGAATATGAGCTGTCTTCCTCTGGCCTCTGTAGGCAAGTTCTTATGTAGTGCACACACACACACACACACACACACACACACACACACACACACACACACACAAGTACACACACGTAAATAAGGTTGATAGTTATGTTTAATCAATAGCTTTGATACTAGGCTGGTGGGATGGCTCAGTGGGTAAATGTGCTTGTCACCACAAGTGATGAGCTGTTTTAATCTCCAGGACATACATGCTACGGAGGTCCATGCACAGACACACAAATATGTCTTGAAAAGCATTTCTAATATTCTCCATATAACATTTGAATAACTGAGCCTAGTCCTTACATTTCTAGAGAAATGATATATAACAATACACAACACTAAAATACTTGGGAAAAGCCAGCAATAACTTCTCAAAGAATGTTTTCTTTCTTTGCCTTTTACAATTGGGGCCAGGTTTTATTACATAAGTTTGATGGGTTTTTGAAGCACAGGACTTAATAACTTTTTTTTTTAGGTAGGGATCAAAGGGCTCGACTGTTCTGACAACATCAAACTCTGAGAGAGGATTTACAATGCCTCACCAGAACACTTTCCCCCAGAATGTGCACTTACGTGCTTTGTCGTGCAGCAAATCTCCAAGTGTCTCCTAATGCTCATTGACACACCAGTTCTCTACATCCTGGGCATATCAATCATGTTTCTGAGTAAAACCTTGTTTTGGTAATGTATCTAAAACCAAATATATGTCCTATGACAGCTTGCAGTGGCTTTGGTTTAATGGTTGCATTTTTCTTGTGGAATATATTCTCTGAATCTTTAGTATTTATGTTCTGTGTTAGCTTTTATTCTTCAAGTCTGATGCACATTTGTAGACAAGAATACTTCACAATTCCCTTAGAGTTATTAGTGAGCACATTTCCAAGGTGTGTATCTACAAGATTTGATATTACAGTATATTTAAAATCTATTTCAATAGGAATCTAGGGATAAAATCTGTTTTAGTAATATTTTTCTTGGTTTCAGTCTTTAAAAGTTATTGTGGAATAAGCTGAACACACAAATAAACTGAAAGTTCCTTTGGTACCTAACAAAGAGTGAACAGATTTGTTAAATAAACAGGAAGGGTTTATTCTGGCTTTTTATATCACTACAAAAAAGCATTTTATTTCTTCAAAAAGAACAAATCCTCCGTCTTTCACTCTAATATCATCAGTTTTCTTGACTCTGTTTTCACTGATTCTGTTTTTTCCCCCATGGTATTTTTGTAAATTCTGTGAGTCATTAAAAGCTTGGCAGGAATTGTAGTCACTGTCCTCTGTAATCAACATTGTTTACCGTCAAAAGAGTATCTCTTAGCTTAATTACTAAGATTTGCTTGTTCCTGGAGAATAATGCCTCCACCTTTTGTTTCCTAGTTTCTTTAAAATATTCACACTGAAGGTGCAGAGGTGACTCTACAGTTAAGAATACTGGCTACTTTCGACAAATTCAGTGCCCACCATCTGTATGGTGTTATGTGTAACTCCAGGTCCAAGAGATCCAATGCCCTCTTTTGGTTTCCACCAAAACCATATTACACATGGTGCACATGCATAATGTATGTAAACATTTACATGCATAATAAAAAATTAATATTAAAATATTCAAAATACCTTGATTGTCAAACTGTTTTGGAGTCCCTACACATTGAATATTCTGTCTATGTGGATAGAGACCAACAGAAGAAGGTGTGGCAGTATGAGCAAATTGCAAGTTAGAGAAAGAAACTTTTCTTTTTCATTCATCTCACACGGCAGTGGGAAGAAAAGGACAAGCCAATGACTACCATACATTACAATGGAATGGTGCTCGGAAAAGAGCATGGTAAAAGTGACCTTCACCTGGGGAACAGGAGTAGTCTCAGAGTCAACAAAGCAGCTTAAAAATATATCATCATCTAGTTGTGAGTCTCTATGTTAACCACCATCTGCTGCAAGAAGTTTCTTTGATGGGGGTTGAGTCACATACTCATCTAAATGGGATGTCTTTATCAAATGTTCTTTCTTGAGATTCAGTGATCTATGCAGAAGTGGAGGTGGAAAGTTTTCAGAGCTAGATGTGGTGGAAGATACCAAAACAATGTTTTCTAGACCCCAAAGGACATGTGAACTCACAGAGACTGTGGCAGAATGCACAGGCCCTGCAAAGATTCAAACCAGACAAAATCACAACACGAAGAAGGGGAAATGGACAGAAAGTCCCACAATTAACCAATAAGCTATATTCATTTGATTTCGGGGAGGGGAACATTAGTTTTCACCAATGGACTGACTGGTATATAAACCACATCAGAAGTAGTTGGCCAATACACAAAAATGATGTGTGTGTGTGTTTGTTTTCTTTTGTTTCTTTTGGTATTTTAGTCTTATTGGTTTTTTTTTTTTTGTTTGTTTGTTTGGTTTGGTTTTAATTTTGGTTCTTTTTCATTTGAAAGTGAGAAGAACTTAAACTTGGGTGGGTTTTGGGAGCAGTGAGACCCCAGACCTGAATTTCTTGTAAATAACTTGTTTTCCCATGATCTGAGTGCCTACAGCTGCTCTGAGCACAAGACCTTCAGGAGTTCCTGATGGCAGGAGAGTGGTTTCTGGTGGTTTTGGCTGGGGCGTGGCTATTTCTATATAATCTGCCCTTGAACACAATAAAGGGGCATTCTTGGGGAATTCCCTGTCTCTCTGTCTGTGTGTGTCTGTGTATTTTAACCTCCAGTCCCTTTCCCGAAGCTCGGGAACTGGGTAATAGCGCACTGAGCGCAGACACAGGGGCGCGGTGCGCGGCAGGTGGGTGGGGAGGTGAAGATAATCTGGGAAGAGTTGGAAGAAGGGAAGTGTTATTAAAATATATTTTATGAAAAAATTTAATAAAAAAGAAGGGAAATGGAATATCAGAAGTTAATTGGGGAGTCAGAGGTGGTTTTTTGCCCATAATCCTAGGATGAGGGAGGCTTAAGAAACATGATTTGGAGATTGCAGTCAAGCTGGACTTTCTAGCAAGTTCCAGGCCAGTCTAGAGCACATGGTAAGAGATCCTGACTCAAAAAAGCAAATCAAACTGGAAGATAAACTAATTAAAAAGTTTATTGGCTCTGCCAGAAGAGACAGAAGTTCTTCAGTATAAACTGAGGCAAGCTTTTGAAGCAGTTATTGAAAGTAAATTCAGAATAGTAGTTTGGAATGTGACAAATTCCTTTTCCGGTAAACTATGATATTTACACATTTTTAACACTGTTTGTCTATGTCAATACTCATGATTTTATACAGTATAGTTTTTTGAGGACAGACACCACTCTGATGCCATGAAGTTCATTTAGCACTGACCAGCATCTAATATATTGTCTCAATAGTTATACTATTTGTTTGTGTTTAATGATGTTTTGTAAATCATTCCCACCTACGTAGTCTTACAGTACACCAATTTGATGAGTTTTAAGTAATTATTGATAAGAATGGCTTCATTGTACTAAAAAATTATTTTATTTGGGCAAAAATTATTTTAGTGTCTGTACTAAGGTAAGCATAAAATTGTAACTTCTCCTAACTGATTTTTAAAAAGAGGCAATTAATATTTAAAATGAACTCAGATTCTAGATTTGGTTCTTTTGTCAAATTGAAATTAATGTTTTAAAAATTATAGCCAAGCATGATGGTGCATACCTTTAATCCCAGCACTTGAGAGGCACAGGCAGGTGGATCTCTGGAGAGTGAGAAGTAATGTGAATGTAATATAAAGATTTATATTCTGCAATGTTCATACGCAAAAGAGAAATTTGGTTGTTCTTTCTTCAATAACTGATGTGTCTGTGGAGTTTTATGAGTTACTTTCAAAAAAGATATTTTATTTGCTTGATAGTGTATATATTAAGTGGAATTTTGAATGTTAGGTAAACTACACAAGTTCCGTTGAAACAAATTAGTGGGTTCCTTTCATTAAAAAAGTACTGGTGGCTCAGAAAACTAAACTCCGACGAGCTGATGAATTTGCCCTTTCTGTATTTGTAAACTTCATTATCCTTTTTGATTTCCTTCCACACTTAGAGCTATGAATAGCTTCTAGCTCTCATGGTGACTTCTGAGTGTAGAACCTGCCTTTAATCTAGATGCACTAGCATGCACAATGTCCAGAGACAATGAAACCCTTTCTAGGAATAGACGGCATATTTATACACTTCTGGCATGTCAGCAAGAAATTCTGCTAGCCTGGGTGATTGGATAATGGTGAAGAATCAATTTTGGTAAGATCTAGCTTATTGTCAAGAAGATTACCAATAACAATATTTCCAAAGATTATAAAGTATTTTTCTTATAAAATTCATTTTAACAGATTGTTGAAACATACAGAGATATGACATTCACTACTATAATTTACATTTACATGTTTCAATGCAGATTACCTTGATTAAAAAACAACCAAAATATCAAAAATAAAACCCACTTCAATGGTTCAAATCAGCTTCTCATCTGTTCTCTTTATCTCTCTTAAACTTGATTTGACTTAGTCAATTAAAAGAAAAACACAGGTATGAAGAGTAACGTAGCAAACTCTTTTGCAAGATTTCTTCTTCAAAAATTTTATTCATAAAATCAATGATCTCTTGTTGCCAAATATGTCTCTTTCTTTCATTATGAAGTTGTTGCTTACTGAAACAGAACAGTGAATTATGTACTGCATCTGTTCAAGGAAACAGGGTAACATTTAAACATCTGTTTGGTATGGTCGCACATGTTTGCATCTGCGCAGAAACTCCTTCTGCCTTTAATCCTGTGCCCTCACTGTAATGGAGTTAATTAAAAGGTTTTTGTTGTTTTTGTTTTTTCCCCAATGTCAGTTCAGCACAGATTTCTCCACACACAACAGTGATTATGGTCTCTGAGCCAATGTAATCCAAGCATTCTCTTACCAATGGTGCAGACACTCCTGGACTTACTTACTTACAATGAGTTAAATCCTGATAAACCCATTAAGTTAGAAATGAATGTAATATACCAAACAGCAATTCTTTAAAGCATTCCTTCCTTTCCTTTGTGGTCAGGTGATGGTTAGAGCTGCAGCTCGTCCAATATTATGAAAGAGTATCATGTAGCATATTGCTAAGATCCATATTCAATGATTGTTTGCTGTTTAATTAATGTGTCTTGCTTTTGTACCATCATAAACTAAAATAAAAACTGAGCCACTATAAATCATGGCTCATCTGAGTTTGAATTATTAAGAGAATTGAGGAAACAGAAGCTTAATGGGGCCCATAATAAATACGTGTGTATATATAGATGTGTATTTGAGTTTTGGTTTACTTATTGATGTCATTATCTACTTAAAACATGATTTTTCTGACTTTGAGGTTAAGAAGGTCCTAACACTAGTCTACTCAAAGCATACAGAGCTTTGAGTGATAGAAATATGTGATTGTTTTATAGTCTAATTATTATTGCCTTTTAACAGTGAGCTCATCTTAATCTATATAATAAGGAACTGTTAGAAATGATTAAGTCCAAAAATGAAGATTCTTTGTAGTTTATTGCCAAGAAAATGTATATATGAAAATTCTATACATTAGGTTTTTTCTATTGTATGTAAACTCGGTTTTAATTTCATCATTGCTAGTTTTTAGAATTGAATCACTTTTATTTCCAAAATGAAACAAGGTTTATGAATGTTGATGCAAACAGTTACATGCGTGAGTCAGAATAAGACCAAGAAAACTAGTCAGTACATCCAAGTCAATTTCCCATGTGGTCTGCATAATTCCAGAATAATGTGCAAATGCTTATAACACTGTATGTAAGGGAGCTATTAATAACCACTGACTATAGAAAAATGTTTTCATAAAACACAATTCTTTCAAAGATTTGAACCAGAGATGAAGTGTGCATTGAATGATCTTAACAAGATAAAAACAACTTATGTCTTGACTCACATAGTATTTCTGTTTAAAAGTCTTATTTTATACAAATAGAAGAGAAACCCCCACAGTATCAATCAGTGCAGAAACAAAACTCTTTATGGCATGTGCTAAGAACTTATTTTAAGTACATCTTTGCAGAATGACCAAGACATCAGATATTGGAATAAAATATGTTTTTCTAGGCACCAGTGCTTAGAGTGTGATCCAGAAAAAGGAGAGTAAAAATAATTTGAGGGTTTTTTTTCCCAAGAAAATGTGGGCCAGTGTAATTATGACTGAGGGATGCCTTAAGACAGAATCCCCAAATCAAATATCTTTAAGTGGGAGAACCTGAGTAAAATGCTTTATCAAAGTGCTGTGGTGCAGCACCACACCATGGCAGTGAACCTGAGAGGGCTAGTGGAAGATGCTAACTAGTTTTGAGGACCACATGCTCCAATTGAGCACAACACAAATTGTAACCATTATTATCTTTTTAATGTTTAAGGATTTTCTACAGTGATGATGACATGATTCAATAACTAAGAGTACTGGTTGGTCTTCTGGAGGACATAGGTTCAATTCCCTGCATCCTCACAGAGTCTTATAACCATCTGTAACTCCAGTTCTGAGAATCCCACAAACAGTTCTGGCCTCCTTAATTGTTGAATTATGACATGGTATGTATACATACATGTAGAAAAAAATAATCATAGAATAAAAATCCATTGCTGGTGGGAATGAAAACTTGTGCAACCACTTTGGAAATCAGTGTGGCGGTTTCTCAGAAAATTGGGAGTCAACCTACCTCAGGATCCAGCAATATCACTCTTGAATCATACTAGAAAAGCATTTGTTCAACTATGTTCATAACAGCATTATTCGTAATAGCCAGAACCTGGAAACAACCTAGATGCCCCTCAGTGGAAGAATGGATAAAGAAAGTATGGCAATCTACACATTAGAGTACTACTCAGCAGTAAAAAAAAAAAAAAAAAACAATGACATCTTGAATTTTGCATACAAATGGAAGGAAATAGAAAACACTATCCTGAGTGAGGTAACACAGACCCAAAAATATGAATATGGTGTGAACTCACTCATTAGTGGATTCTAGCCATAAACAAAGGGCATCGAGTCTATAATTTGCAATCCTAGGAAAGCTAAGTAATAAGGTGAATCCCCCCCCCAAAAAAACATACAGAGGTCCTCCTGGAAACTTGAAGCAGACAAGAAACTCTTAAATACTAGTTCTTCTGTTTGCTAGCTTTATGATTTTTGATAATTAACAATGCTTAGCTTGATTCTCCAATTTTAAAATATGGGGATAATGTGCACTGACCAAAGAACTATGGACTATAGAAGAAGTAAATGTGAAATTACTCAGCACAATAAGTTTGATATTTAAAATGGAAAATAAATCCCTTAAAGTAGCCAGTTTCACCTTTTATATACCTCTTGTCACTATGAAAAACTTGGAGAATATTATTAGAACTGTTTTTTATTTATTTACATTTTATGTGTATAAGCGTTTTGCTTGAATGTATGTGCATCATACACATGGTTGATGTCTGGAGATGTCATAAATGGATGCTGGATCATTGGAACTGGAGTTGCAGATGGCCATGAGCCACAATGTAGGTTCTGAGAACTCAACCTGAGTCTTCTGCAAGAGCAACAAGTACTAATAACCACTTTTCCATTTCTCTAGCCTAAAAGTTGTTAGGCATAAGGTTATGCTCTACAGGATGGTTTTGCCTATGTAGTCACTAATTTGTGACTTTCCAAAAGATATTTAAGTTCAAGCACAGAAAGTATAGGATGCTGTGGGATGGACTATTCATTTAAAGCCAAAGTCATTTAAATACTAAAGGGAATTTTCCAGTGTCTAGAAATAAATTAATTGTGAAAAAGCACAATTTCAAATAAGAAGTATAATCCATAAAGTTTTTAAAATTATCAGGGCCTGAGCTCTGAATTTTAGGGATTCTTGGCCCAAAAAGATTTTGATCAGTTGGATTAGTAAAGAAATTTCCTGCTGGATTTTATACAGCACTCAGAATTTCAAGGAGAAGAGCTGAGGAGCCTTGGGAGTCTTTCACCCATGACTGCCCAGTCATACTTGGAGACTTTGGCAGGAAGAGGTCATTTCTGTAGCTGATTCCTGCAAGCGACAGTTGGAACTGGTCAAGAGAAGCCCTAATTTTGATTATCTTCGAACCAAATGCTTTCACTGCCTCATATGCCAGGAGATAAATGCCCTAATGTGCAGCTGGCCATAACATCTTTCAGTTGCAAACTTAACTCCTCATGCTACTCATGATTGGAAAACGTAAGACCACATTGCTGTGCCTTTGATTCAAGGAATTTGAAAATGCAGAAATGCAGAAGATTTGGCTTACAACAGAAGATAACCAAGAACAAAAACAAAAAACTTGATACGTGAAGAACTGTAAAGGCATTTTAGCTGCTGTGTGTGATTCTCTTCAGCCTCCATCCAGTCTCTTTCTCTTTGCCGTTAAGTTTTATGTGTCTGTTGGAAGCACAGGTGTATATTGCACACATAGCTGCTGGGAAAAAGTAAAAATTTCTTGCACATTATTGGAGGCATAAAGTCCTTTCAGGGATGTCTTGTATTTTTAATCAGAAGACAAGAGGGAAATCGAATGCTTCTGTGGGCTTAGCCTCTAGTGGTCTGAACGACACAAACAGGACTCAGAGCAGAGGATTTAAAGCTGTGTAAGATGCCGTTGGTTGCATTTCTTTACAAGTCAGTATGAGGAGAGTTAACTCATAAATGATTCAGTGATTTTCACCTAACACTAAATATTTGAAAATTGGTTCCAATTTAATATACCCTTGTTGGATATATAAGTGAGGCACTATGATGTTCTCCACATCATTTAAAGACACAGAGAGAACACATTTCTGTGCTGCAATCAAATTCCAAGCTGTGTATTTTATTATTCAGGAAGAAGATGGAAAATGCAATTGTCGATATTAAACCCATCTAATTTTGACAAAATTTTGATGGTCTTTTGAATCAAAGTATATTTACTTTTGACAAAAAAATAATGGAACACAGTCACAAAAGGAAACATGAAAGAGATATGAATAATCTCATCAATCACCCTGTTCATATATTGAATAAAAATGTACTGACAGCATGTATACAGTTCTAAACTACACTTTGTAGAAATTTGTAGAGATATTGGCTATGCAGATTTTGGAGATTTTTAAGCCTTGCCAAGTCATACTTAGCACTCATTTGTCATATATACATACATATATGTTGTACCTTGTATTTAATATTTCATTACTTTTCTGTAAACATTAATGGCTTCTGAAGAGTGTCACATCAAGGTACTTGGAAACAAAAACCATCTTAGTGAAAAAGAAGCTCTCATTACCCTTTTGCTGTTGTTAATTTTCATGAAAACTATTTTTGAATTCAATAACTTTTGATTAACAGTAATTCTAATCAACTATTATCAATGCTAATGTAGAGTTGTTTCAAAGTGGATGAATTAAAATAGAAATTGAATTTCCTTTTCAATTTCCAGGAATATCTATTTTGGTGTGGGACAAATATGTGGAATATATAATCATCATTCCTGTGATGGTGATCATGGGGTAAGGTGACAAAGGTGGAAAGATTTCTATTTTTCCAGCACTTTTTTTTTTACTGCAGCAATGGTTTTGTAATTTGCTGTGGATGTCCTTATTTATAGTGGGCTCTGGTGGAAATGGTCTATGTTGCCAGGACAGAACCTATTTGGAAACAACTGAGGTTGGAGAAAAGAAGTCTGCACATCCACAATACAACAGTTGTAGAAACAGACTAGAAATGTGTAGGTTTATATTAGATTCCATTGCATAACTTCCTGATTTGTCGAATGCATTTCATAGAGTCATGTTTTAAAAACTTGGTTCCAAATTTATATGTTAATAAGACCTAAAGACAAGTCCTTTGGGAAGCAGTGAGTTAGACGAGACATTAAGATGTGGTCCTTGCTATGTGTTGCTGTGCATATGTGGGCACTATGGGTATGTATTCATGCACGTTTACATGTGTATATGAGGTGAATATGAATGTGAATGTATATGTGATTGAGTAGAGGCCTGAAGTTGATTGTGTGTCACATCCATTATTCTTGACTTGATTTACCGAAGCACGGTCTCTCTAAAAAGCAGATCTTAATGATTCTGGTTTGTGTGGTTAGCCAGTTTTCTGAATGGATTCTCTTTCTCTGTGTTGAATGCTGGGATTACATGTGGCCACCAAACAATGTAAGCAGAAACTGTACTTTCATTTCCTGGCCAACCAGACCCAAATAATCACACAGAAACTATATTAACTATAATACTGTTCGACCAATGGCTTAGGCATATTCCTACCTAACTCTTAAATTAACCCATTTCTATTAATCTATGTGTTGCTACCTGCCTATGGCTTACTGGTAAGGTTCTGATGTCTTTCTCCTTCACTAACCATATGGCATTTGCTTGACTCACCTTGTTTTTTCCTGCATTCAGTTTTGTTTTCTCAGCTGGCTATATTTGCCCTTCAGCTTCTTTATTAATTTTAAAACATATTCAGAGCATATAGATGGGAATCCCACAGCATCTCTTGTTTTCTGTCCAAATAAAAAAGAAGATTTTAACTTTAACATAGTAAAATTACATATAATAAAACTGGTTTTAAGCAGGAATTACAGTTACAATATTTACTCTATTTGTCTCTGGCTAAATTAAAAAAATATTCTATTATCTATTTTATCTTTGTGAGTTTAAAGTTTAATATCTAATTTATCTTTTGCCATTACCTAGGAAAACTATATCTGTCTTCAACTCCATCAAAGATCCCAGAAGGATGTAATATTACCTAACTAAACAGGAAGTGCATTGTAAGCAACTTCCAAAGCTCTAGAATGGCAGAGACATCTCACTGTGTGGACAGTCACCCAAAATTCTTCTGTAACATTGGGACATCCATCTTCAGCCTACAGGCTCATAGTGTCCAACAGACTTATGCATGAAGCAGGAAATTTGAAATATTGTTTCACCTATATTGGCAGTTTGTTAGTCACTTTCCTCTGTGGCCTGCAGAATATCTGGCAGACACTTTCATGAAACAGGAACCTTAAAGGACCGTCTTACCTTCTTTTGTCAATTTCAACAGTCATTTTTTTTCTGTGAGTTCTGCATGTCCAGTTTGTATAGCATACCATCAAACAGTCTAGGCAAGAACAGTTTCTTGTCCAAATGGCTGACCTTGTCAAACTGAAGGCAAATTCCGTAGCAAGTTTCTTTAATGCCTGTCAACCTCACTGCTGCCAGAAATAGACATGTCTCACTGTTGAGTAAAGTCTAAGTTCTAAAAACATTTTAAATGCCATATTCTGTATGTTTTTGAAGTGTTGAAGATTACCTATCTAACTGAAATGTATTTCTGTATATCTAGAAACCTAAATAATATAATTAAAAGTTTGATTATTATAGATGACTAATAATCTGTATTTCTTAATTATACATCACATTTTTCAATGAGCTGCACAAACACAATGCCTTAAAAAAGAGCAGAAATACATATGTACAATGTAACAAAATCAACCTTAAATTTGTATTAGTAGACCAACATCCATACCAATGCAAAATATCCATCTCTATATCATATCACCCTTAATTTTTTTTAGGAATTAACTATAACCATTAATTATTTGTAACCAACCCTTTTAAAATAAGAATAAACATTTATAAACAATTGTTTTGGGAACTTGGCTGTAGTTTTCTCAAAACTGCTTCCTGCCATTTATTGGGTGAAGTATTTTTAGGGTTCACAGAGACCTTTAAGCGGCTCTTGTTCCACCAAACAATATTAGCCTGGAAGGAATCCACAGCTTCTCATCTTCTGTAGAAACAAAAGCAGAATCTCTTATCCTTAGACTCAAATTTTGAAGTCAAGATACCTTTAAATTATATATGTTGGCCTAGCTTAACAGCCCCCAGAATCAAATGTTTTTCAACAGTTAACAGATTAAAAGTCAAAAAGTACAAAGAAAGCATAATGATTTGCATAATCGAGACTCTCTCTCTAAATTCCATCTTTATGTGGCTGATGTTTTTTGCTCATGCTGCTTACCAGATTCTAGAATCATGTGTTAAATAATCCTTCCTTCCTTATAAATTGTCATGATTCAGTTAGTTTGTTATAGTGACCTTTATTAATTAATCACATTATGAGCATCATATCTCTATCACAATACTGAAAAACTTCTGATATATAGATTTTGAGGATGATTTATAGAAAAGAAGCAGAGCCATTACTCATCCAGAACTCTAGGTCCAAATCACAGAACTCCTTACTCTTTCTATGCATTCTTTCATGAGACAAATCCATTTCCAATCATGACCCTATGGAATAGGGCCAAGAAACCAAGGGCAGACTTTTCTATATAAGACAAATCTAGTACTCCGTTCATTTTGCTAACATTTGCTGAACATGCAATATATGCAGATTCTTTGTATAGGATGCTCCTCAGCTGTAGTATAGAGACATAAAAACTAATCAGTATGATTGAATGCAGTAAATGCTTTAAGGCAAATCTGATTAGATAAGAAAAAATGATGAAGTGGAGAGTGGTTATATGTGCTAAAATGGAAATAGTATTTGTAGGGGAGGGATTTTGAAAATAAATCTTCATGTGATAGAAGCTTGAACTGAAAGTAAATACTCATTTTACTTCTATAGGTATCACTAACTCAATAGGTGATTAGTAGTTCTTTTGTTCATATATTCGATATATTTTCAGGAACTTTTTTTGCCACTTAGGCTGGTTTTAAATTTAGGAAATTTCTGCCTTATCATTTTTTAGACAGGAACTCAAGCAGGGAAGGAACTTGGAGGCAGGAAATGAAGAAAAGAGCCTGGGGGAGTGCTCTCTACTGGCTTGTTCCCAAAGGCATGTACAATCTGATTTCTTTTAGAAGCCAGGACCACCTGCTTAGTGGTATTTCTGCCCACAAAGAGCTAGACTTTCATTCATCAATCTTTAAACAAGAAAATGAACCACAGACTTGCCAATCTTATAAGGGTATTTTTTCAAAGGTACTTCACTCTTCCCGGATGACTGTAGCTTTTGTCATGTTGACAAAGACTAATGAGCACAGCCCTTCACAGACACCCACTGTTTGTAGTTTGACAAGCTGGGAGTTTCTAAAATATCAGCCTTCTACTGAACAAAGTTAAATCTTTTTTTTTTATTTTTTTTAAAGTTAAATCTTTTAAAAGGGTTTTTTTTATTAGTTCCTTTTATTTGTTTTTTAGTTTTTACAATTTTTAAAACAATTTTCTCATTTTACATATTGATCTCAGTTCCCAACCCTCCCTTTCTCCCACTTTCCCTAGTTTCCCCCCTCCCCACCCCACTTACATTTTTCAGAAAGGGTAAAGGTTCCTATGGGGACTCAAAAAAACCTGTCATATCAAGTGGGGGCAGGACAAAGGCCTCCCTATATCTAGGGCAGATGAGGATAGGGAACCTGAAACGACCCTATCCTATAGCAATACTGACGAATATCTTGCATATCACCATAGAACCTTCATCTGGTGATGGATGGAGATAGAGACAGAGGCCCACACTGGAGCACTGGACTGAGCTCCCAAGGTCCCAATGAGGAGCAGAAGGAGGGAGAAGATGAGCAAGGAAGTCAGGACCACGAGGGGTGCACACACCCACTGAGACAGTGGGGCTGATCTATTGGGAGCTCACCAAGGCCAGCTGGACTATGACTGAAAAAGCATGGGATAAAACCGGACTCTCTGAACATGGCGAACAATGAGGGCTGATGAGAAGACAAGGACAATGGCAAGGGGTTTTGATCCTACTTCATGTTCTGGCTTTGTGGGAGCCTAGCCAGTTTGGATGTTCACCTTCCTATTAATGGACGGAGGGGAGAGGACCTTGGACTTTCCACAGGGCAGGGAACCCTGACTGCTCTTTGGACTGGAGAGGGAGAGGGAGAGGAGTGAGGGGAGGGGGAGAAGGGTGGGAGGAGGGGGAGGGAAATGGGAGGCTGGGAGGAGGGGGAAACTTTTTTTTTCCTTTTCTCAATAAAAAAAAAAAAGTCAAGACCATAATGGGAATACCCATAGAAACACATGACCTGAAATAGTCGGAGCTTACTGACTCAAGACCTACAGTGGTGGAACCTGCATTGGACCTAATTAGGCCATCTGAACATTGATAACAGTTGTGTGACAAGGAAGTGTGTGGGGCCACTGGCAGTGGGACCAGAACTTATTATCCCTAGTGCTTGAACTGGCATTTTAAAAGGGTTTTACTATGCAACCCTGGCTTGAAATTTTCTCTATAGGATTATGCTAGCTTTGAAGGAACTTGTGGCAATCCTCCTGGCTCTGCTACTTCAGAGCTGGGATTATAGGCACATGTCAATATGTATGCCTTGAAATGATTCTTGAAAAGTACTTAGATACTTTCCAGAATCTGATGGACTCAGATATTGGTAATACTTATTATTCAAAAACACAAGTAAAGCTGAGGGAAAGTTCTGACTAAAAAAGTTCACACAGAGTATGGAAAAACACAGAAAGCCTTAAAACCTGGGAACTGGGAGTTTTGAACTGTAGAAAGGAAAAAAAGAATTAGTTAAACTGGGGTTGAAAACCAAGTTTTGATTTTATTCTGAATGATAAACAAAACCAGAAATAAGCTTAAACTCTGAAAAAAAAATATGGTTAAACTTATATTCTAGGAAATTCATTGATATACCAAGGATCAGTTTGAATTGCAGGCAATTAGTATAGAAATTTGGCCAACAAGGGAGAAGATATACAGTTAAAAAAAAATCCTCCAAGTATGAAGACAGGTTGGTCTCCTGAGTCCCACCCCTAACCCTGAAACAAGCCATTGCACCATTTCTTAGCTACAGAACTCTAACTGAGTCTACCAAATATTATACATTAGATTTGTCTCAGAATTTTGATCTTGGGAGTAATTTGTAGGACATAAGTAATTGTTTTGTGGAATGAGTTTCAGAATGATATTTAGGGAATAGTGTAAATGTTAATACATTGATGTGAATGATCTTTGTTACAAATGCTGGGAAAACTTTCCATTAAGGTGAAACATTACATAACAAACAAATTGCATTGACTTCCTAAATGTCAGAAAAATACAAATGCCCAATAGGAATCAATAACAAAGAAATTGAGAATAATCTATTTTTGATTTTCTTTTAAAAAAATCCATTTAATGTTACTTTTTAGTAAACTGTCTTTTATTACCAACCTTTGGGAAATACTGTTTTATATTATAAAATTTCTTTTGAGTCTGAAAGAACAGGTTTAATGTACCTTAGAATTATATTATTAGTAATGTTATCAAGATGTATTTCCATAGGCCTGGAAGGACGGTTAACCCTTTCTAGCACCTACATGATGACTCATAACCATCTATAACTTCATTTCAAGGATATCTAACATAAACACACACATACACACATTGTACACATACCTGTATATTGGCAAAATATTCATATACATAAAGTTAAATAGATAAATTAAAAAAAATATCTCCAGCTATTTTCAAGTAATTTTCTCTAAGAATAAAAAATCATTAGGACTTATAATAGCAAATCTCATTAGTTCCCCATCATTAAAATCAGGGTGTCTATTCTTATACTGTAATTATTAAGTAGGGTGGTATTATTTTGTAGAAAAATATTTCTGGCTGATTAATGAGTTAAGAATATTTAATATATTAATTGATATGAAACTCAAATTCTGCTTGTGAGTGATCATTGCTTGACTGGGACAATTCTCCTAGAATTTGAGTACTGTAGTCTTTCAACACCAAAGACGGTGTGATTAGTTCTTCCTGATGAACATCAGATAAGCAAAACTATGCCTGCTCATGATTCCCAAATTTACCTATAAATTTTGACAATCCACATCTTGAACTTAATGGAGTGTTTAAGCTGGCATAGTTTTGCTTATCTGATGTACAGATGGTGCCCAACGTGGGGCTCGAACCCACGATCCTGAGATTAAGAGTCTCATGCTCTACCGACTGAGCTAGCCGGGCGGCCGGGGTGCGGCTGGTGTGCTGGGGACGCAGCCCCGCCGCTCCTATTACAACATGACATAATTTTAGAGTTTCAGAGAGATTAAAATTTCTCATTCTTACCTCACTCAGGATAGTGTTTTCTATTTCCATCCATTTGTACGCAAAATTCAAGAAGTCCTTGTTTTTTACTGCTGAGTAATACTCTAATATGTATATATTCCATACTTTCTTCATCCATTCTTCCATTGAAGGGCATCTAGGTTGTTTCCAGATTCTGGCTATTACAAACAATGCTTCTATGAACATAGTTGAGCATATACTTTTGTTGTATGATAGGGCCTCTCTTGGGTATATTCCCAAGAGTGGTATTGCTGGGTCCAGGGGTAGGTTGATCCAGAATTTCCTGAGAAACCGCCACACTGCTTTCCAGAGTGGTTGTACAAGTTTGCATTCCCACCAGCAATGGATGAGTGTACCACTTTCTCCACAACCTCTCCAGCAAAGGCTATCCTGAGTGAGGTAAGCCAGACCCAAAAAGAGGAACATGGGATGTACTCACTCACATTTGGTTTCTAGCCATAAATAAAGGACATTGAGCTTATAATTCGTGATCCTAGAGAAGCTAAATAAGAAGGTGAATCCAAAGACAAACATATAGGCATCCTCCTGAATATTAACCTTCATCAGGCGATGAAAGGAGACAGAGACAGAGACCCACATTGGAGCACCGGACAGAAATGTCAAGGTCCAAATCAGGAGCAGAAGAAGAGAGAGCACGGGCAAGGAACTCAGGACAGCGAGGGGTACACCCACACACTGAGAAAATGGGCATGTTCTATCGGGAATTCACCAAGGCCAGCTGGCCTGGGTCTGAAAAAGCATGGGATAAAACAGGACTTGCTGAACATAGTGGACAATGAGGACTACTGAGAACTCAAGAACAATGGCAATGGGTTTTTGATCCTACTGCACGTACTGGCTTTGGGGAAGCCTAGGCAGTTTGGATGCTCAACTTACTAGACCTGGATGGAGGTGGGCGGTCCTTGGACTTCCCACAGGTCAGGGAACCCTGACTGCTCTTCAAGCTGATGAGGGAGAGGGACTTGATCGGGGGAGGGGGAGGGAAATGGGAGGCGGTGGCAGGGAGGAGGCAGAAATCCTTAATAAATAAATAAATTAAAACACACACACACACACACACACACACACACACACACAAAAATAAAATTTCTCATTCTAAGACCCAGCAATATTTCCAGAGAAAAAGTCAATGTCACTCATATTTTTTACAGTCATCTAACTAGGTTGCAAAATATCCTGATGCTTTTCCACATCAGATTTTCCTTTGCTTTTCCTTTACAATCTTATGGTAAAATATTTTCATCTTTATTCCTTCTTTTCTGATGCACAAACAGGTGCCTGTGTGTGGTTGCTGGCCCTCAGAGAGTCACAACAGTTAAGGCTCAGTTAACTACCCTGCAAGCCAGCTAACCTAACAGGTGTTGGTAGAGCAGATAAGGGGATCTAACAATCTGCTCTAATAATTACACCATGAAGAGCAGGAGAATGACCTAAAAATCATCTTCAAATGCTCACAGTAATCTTGTTACATGAGACAGTGAAACACTAGCTAAGATTAGGAGTTTTCATGTTAACATTCCAGGTCACCTTGGTCTGTTCCTCATCTGGAATCACTACATCAGACCGTTATCTCAGGATCTGTCATGTAGAGCTTTTTTGATGCCAAGATTTCTGTTTCTTCGAGTTTAGTTTTGGTCTTTGGTCCTAAGGCACTCGTCAGTTAGGACTGTTGTTACTGAGCTCTCAGATAGTTATTGCAGAGAAATTCTCAGAGGAAAACCTAGACAGAATTGGAAAGAAAATGGGCTCTGTTGTGTCAGTGATTGTGAATAGAAATCAGGAGTTTTTCTATCAGCCTTCAGTCCTGATGGTCCAGGTGGGATGGCACAGATTCCCAAATCTGCAGAAATAGGCTTACATCCTTAGGACTTAGTCACAAAAAATGTGGCCTTGACAGTATGGTGAAAGAAATGAGTAAGTCTTTGGGAGGTGATTTCTCTTTCAGCAGCATTGCAGAATTGGTACACATATTTCATTGAAAATAACCTAATTACATGGTCACAACTTCAGTAGATGATAAGAAATATAATCTCTAACAGTTTTTACTATTTACTTAGCTAAAACTACTAGTATTTAAGAGATAAATTTTATGTAACAATTACCAATTTGCATGTCATTTTTTTCTGTTGAGTTTACTTCTGTTAATTTTCATGTGTTTGTATCTTAAATGGATGATTGATTTATAAGATAATATAGAAAGTGTAATCACATTATATGAGAAAAATCTATTTTCAATAAAAGATAAAAATAGACCTTGCAAGCTAATAATAGGAAAAGGAAGCTTATTTGGAGGTTATGGAACCACAGTATTTTTGTCTGATAGGGCAGGACTTAGGTAGGCGAAGAAAACAGAACTGAATTCTGGGAGGAAGAATGCAGAGTCAGAGAAGCCATGGATCCTCTGCCTGAGATGGACGCCAGTTAGAATCTCTGGAAACCACTGTCACATGGCGATACACAGATTAATGGAGATGGGTTAAACTAATATGTAAGAGTTAGCCAATAAGAAGTTAGAGTTAATGATCAAGCATTAATACAGTTTCTTTGTAATTATTTCAGATGGAAGCTAGCCAGGTGGCCAGGAAAAACAAGTGGCCCACTCCTTGCAACACATTCTTCCTCTCTTAATGACCATTGACTGCTTGTAGGTTTTTATCAAGGAGTGAGGTCTTAGGAAAATTTTTCACCCATGTTGACATGTCAACTGGTAGTATCATTATTCAAGTCTTGTTTATGCAACCATATTATTGAGACTTCATTAGTACATATTCTCAGTTATGTCTTGTAGTAAGAGGCTGTTTGCTGGTTTCCGTCCACCCAGCTAGCTTTGACCCGAAATAATCACACAGAAACTGTATTAATTAAATGACTGCTTGGCCCATTAGCTCTAGTTTCTTATTGGCTAACTCTTACATATTAATTTAACCTATTTCTATTAATCTGTGTATCACCACGTGGCTGTGGCTTACCAGCCAAAGTTCCCAGCATCTGTCTCTTGCAGGCTTCATGGCTTCTCTCTGACTCTGCCCTTCTTTCTCCAAGCATTCAGTCTGTCTTCTCTGCCTACCTAAGTTCTGCCCTGCTATAGGTCCAAAGCAGTTCCTTTATTCATTAATGGTAATCACAACATACAGAGGAAAATCCTACATCAGTGTCTAGATGAAATTACCTCACAGCCCAGGTCTCTGTACCCTGACTCTTACAAACTTTTCATCTCCTCTTCTGTGATGTTCTCTGAGACATCTGTGTAGAGATTGTATCGTATGTACCAACTTCATTGTCCTTAGTCATATCATAAGTATGTGGTATCTTCAGCAATCCTACTTTAAGTTTCTAGTAGGCAACCAATAACTATCACCTGTACAATTTTGGGGGAAATGTTTTGAACTCCTCTGACCAACAGTTGAAGAATGTTTTTTATACTTGACACTGGGTTTTAGCTAGATAGTCTATGGCTCATTGTGTACATCATCACATCATATGACATAACACAATTAATATATGTATATGTAGGTGTGTATTACACATTTTAAGTTTATAAAATAATGTTTGCCTGTAGCTTTTTCAACCATCATTAGAGTAATTGATCTCTATTTTCACTTTTTTTATGTAGGTGTTGAGATTTAAACTTCAAATGTGTTACTAAGTGAGACATCATCTTTCCAGTCCAGGGATTTGTTTATAAGGGTTCTTTCCTTCCCTACTGCCAATCCACATGGTTGAATGGTGAGTTTGAGCTGAGGAATCACTTGGTTATGTTACAGAAAGAGCAATGCAAACATATACAATGTAAATAAACACTGTAGTGGAAACAATTCCTGATAACTTTAGGTTCTTTGGAGAAACTTATACTTTTATTTAACGTGAAAATGAAATTATTTTCTAGAAATGATTTTGAATTCAAACACTAAATATATCATGCTCTTTCAAGTTTTTGTGCTAGAAAAATAGTTTTTCAATTTTGTCAGTTTTACCTGTTTTTTTTTTCATTTATCCCTCTCCAGCCCAACTCACAGGGAAAAATTGTTGTATAGTTCATTTTTCTGTACTCAGCTTTGAGTACTTGTGATTTTGAAGTGTGGGGAACTAGGAAGCATTGATTGGCAGCTGCTGTTATATTGTCTTCATTCTGCTAAGTTTGTGATTCAGCATGTTCTCAAGCAATCAGCAGTCTTTTTCCTTAAATGTTTGACTTTTCCTTTATTCATCTCTCATAATTTTTAAGAAGTCTAATGTGACTCTGCATGAGCACATACAACCTAAACCTACTTTCTTTACCCTGTTTCTTCTTCTTTTATTTGATATGAGAGCCTTTTTCAGATTAAATTGCTTATTTCACTGACATTTAAACACACATGTATAATACTTCCACATTTTATGAAAAGACTCTGAGTTTTTTTTTTCCAGAAAGAACTGGAGACTTTGGTTATTATAACTACATGGAGGATAGCTCCTTATTTGAGGAAGGGGGAATTAGATGAGGTAGGGATGAGAAGGACAACTCATATCAGAGTTTTTCAGAATGCTTGTATTTGTGTTCTAGGGCTATGGAGTGGTTATCTTCTTCTTCTTCTTCTTCTTCTTCTTCTTCTTCTTCTTCTTCTTCTTCTTCTTCTTCTTCTTCTTCTTCTTTTTTGGTTTTTGGAGACAGGGTTTCTCTGTGGCTTTGGAGCCTGTCCTGGAACTAGCTCTGTAGACCAGGCTGGTCTTGAACTCACAGAGATC
>NC_022031.1:65929397-65966293 GCF_000317375.1 Microtus ochrogaster | reverse complement strand
GTTTCTCTGTGGCTTTGGAGCCTGTCCTGGAACTAGCTCTGTAGACCAGGCTGGTCTTGAACTCACAGAGATCCGCCTGTCTCTGCCTCCCGAGTGCCGGGATTAAAGGCGTGCGCTACCACCGCCCGGCTGGTTATCTTCTTAATGATGGAAAACATTGGAGTAGTTCAACATTTTAGCAGCAGAGTCACTTTTGGAGTAGTTGGCAGCTGTGATTTTTTAGAAGACTTTTTCAGGTCTGGACTAGGATGCAATCCATGTGCCACAAATGTTTAGCTATGAGGTCAAAGTGGAATGAGTTACATCAAGAGTTAGGAGTTAAGGAGAAGAAAATACATTGATGAGTGGCTACTATAAAAGATATTGATTATATAAGAAGAAACTGTAGTTTGGCTAGATTCATCAGTTTTATTTGGTTAACTTCAATAGTATTAGATTATGTTGTTCTGTCTAAGCTATGGAAAAGATTTGTTCTCCTTTATGGGTGTTTCCCAATGTGAAGAGAAGCTTCTGTGAAAATAGTCACAGCAGAGCTTTTGGGATGCAACCACCCGAGAAGGTATTTAACTATCACATTTCCTACCATGGAGGAGTTCTGTCTATACATGCTTGCCCAAATTAGTTACCACAGAGTTTACAGGATTTAAGAATGAGTGTTGGAGGAACTGGAGAGAGAAAAGTGACTTCATTTCTGGTAGAGATGTTTCTCACCATTCTTCCTCCTAGAATATGTAATGTATTTTCATCAAACATCATATAGTGACAGAGAAAACTAGCTTGAAATGCCATGCTTTGTTGATATCCATGGGAGGCATGCCCCTTTCTAAACAGGCCAAGGAAGACTGGATGGAGGAACAGAGGGGATGTTGGGGAAAGGTTATGGGAGGAGAAAATGTGTTTATGGTGTCAAATAAATAAATATATTTAATAATTAAAATTTGAAAAAAATTTAAAAAAGAACTATGACTTTAAAACATTATTCAAACAATTCTCTGGAAGCTTTAAATTGGTTCTGATGTTTAGATAACTGATTCATTTTGTTTTAAAATTTAGATGATAGTCTTTACATTTTGTTAAGTAAAAAATGGGAAAGAAAAAAATGTAAATATTTTAAAAATTCCCAAAGCAAATAGTGATATGTGATGCCCCTCTGTATGTGAATATGTTTTATTACCATTGGTTAATAAAAAAGCTAATTTGTCCTATGGCAGGGCAGAATTAGCTAGGTGAGAAATCCACACAGATACAGGGAAAAACAAGTTAGAGTCAGGGAGATGCCAGCAGTTGCTGAATAAGCAAGATGTGAGGTAACAAGCCAAGAGCCTTGTGGTAAATTATAGAGTAACAGAAATGGGTTGATTTAAGATATAAAAGTTAGTTAGTAATAAGCCTGAGCCATTGGCCAGTTTGTAATATTAAGCCTCAGACTGAATATTCAGGAACTGAGAATGGGAGAGAAACCTTAAGTTACAAAATAAAATTTGCATTTCCACTTCTATCCCAATTAATTAAAAGATCATTCCTGAATTTCTTCTGCTTTTGTCATAATGGAAAAGACATCTGAAACTCACCAAGTCACCTCTTCATCACACCCACCACCTAGGGATGCATTATCTGAATTTTAGACTAGCAAATAAATGACTTTTTGTTTCCCTTTCTTGCTCTTCTGGAAAACATGTTGTCTTGATCTAGTACGGCTGGTGTGATTAAAACATTATAGACTGGATGGCTTAAACCAAAGCTTCATAAAATTTTACAGCCCATAACCCCCTTTTGAACAAGGAATTTTTAAGTGACTAGAGTATATAAGCATGTATAATAGGTATATAAACTGCATGTTTACTGATACCTCACAAAGAAAAAGTCAGTTATTTGGCACGTGTTTATAATTTCATTATTTAATAAAAATGAAAGCAGATTTTCATCTAATGGTGTGGTTGTACTTATTTTTACCTACTTATATTTTGGCTGAACATTTCATACTACAGGATGTGGAACACCTTCAACTCTTTTCAGAATTGATTGCTGTTTTGATTTTTATTATAATTGTCAATGTTGAAAATGCCACTTTACAAAAACATGTATTGCAAAATGTCAGAATAATGTTTTGGGCCCTTTCAGAAATTGTTAGAAATTTTGTCCTAATTCTAAGCCAAAATTCATTTAATGAGTTTTTTAATGACATATCAAGTCATTAAATCAAAGAGCAATTTTAAAAAATCAAATGTAACATTCTAGCTCCATGTCATTGAAAGCTGTACTAATTTGAAACTTACATGATAAGAATGATTGTAGGAAAATATTAAAAGCCTGTGTTTTCCATAATTAAACTGATTTTTCTGTGAGAACATAAAACTCTGTATGCATAGTAAGAACATTGCAATTCATAATGTATAATAGTCTCAAAGCTGAGCAAAGACATTTTAGGCAGCATTCACTGATGTTGTAGAGCATGTCAGAATGCACAATGCCCAGTGTTCATATTGTATTTTCAGAAACTTGGTTGTGGTGAAGTCATACAAGACAGCACAGGTAAATATAGCTGCAAACATATTTGTTCATTATATGTTTGTATTAATTCAGGTATGCAATGTTACTTGGTGTCATGACCCACAGTTTAACAAGTAATGACTTAAACAACAGCAATAGTTATGGAAGCTGAAAATGCAAGATAAAGTCCAGCAGGATCTACTCTACTGAAGGTCTTGCTTCTTGTTTCTCAATATGATTTGCCTTGCAAATGGGTGAAGGAGAGGAGGGTAAGCTTCCATGCTGTCTGCATGAAGATTTGGGCCATATACTTATAACTCACTTATCTTTAATTGTATTCTTATCCCAAATATAGCCAACACTGATTTCAGTAGAGGAATTTGAGCATGTGCAAACTGTATACACATGAAAATTTTAAGAAGTAATCTGTCTTCATGCCTTACTTTTATGTAGTTTAAAAATCTTAATTTCTGACGCTTTTATACAATATCCCTTTGTTTTGAAATTCAGATATATATTTCACACTTTCTCTTCACTTACCATACCAATATTTCTCTACCTTTTTTGACATTAGACTGAAGGTGTCCTTTATGCTAGAAAGAAAGTACTATCTGTTGAGTGATGATTTTAATTAATATTTACTGCAAAATGTCAGTAAAGATCCATTGGAATAATGTGGAGGCTTTTTATAAATCATGAAGTGCTATATCAGTAGAAAACAGAACGCTGTGTTATTTACTAAAGGCTGATTGACAATTTTGAGCATATAAGGTCATAGATGACTGACACCTACAAGTGAATTAAATAGAAATATCAAGTACTTATGTGTTAAATATTATTTTATGGACTAAATATGCATCAAGAAAAGTGATTTACCATCAAAGAACTTAGGCAGCATGGACTTCACACTGAATGTAAGGGGTTGAAATTATTTTGTTGATCCACAGGCAATCTCAGAAAAAGACTAAACCAGTTTATGTAGGTGAAAGCTTCTAGTGGTAGGACTGTACTCTGTCCTCATGTTTTCAGAACAGATACTTTTCAGGAGAACAAACTAACATCAAACATTTTATTGTCGTCCTCTTCATTTACTTGACTTCATTTCTGGGAGTCAATGAAAGCCCATTTTGAGTTTAAACACCAGCTTTTCCACCATATCTTATTAGAGTTTTATTCTACTTGGTATTAGAAATTTTTACTGACTCGGGCATTTGATTTTGCAAATATGTCCCATTATAGTTATGTGAGGATCTCTCTTTGTTCCAACCTTTTCTTTTTTAGTCTCTGTTATATCCATATTTTTGATGGCAGTTTTGCAAGTGGTCTCAACTCTCTCGATATTGGCATGCTTGGGGATAAATGAAAGTAATGATAATTCTTATTTCCCAGGATTGTTATGAGTATTAAATGCCCCATCAATGCTGTTGTTGATAATGGAGCCCTAGTCCTCAATCATAATTAAGTGATTAGAAAACACCAGTCTCAAAGCCAGTTATCTAAATGTACAGAAATTGCAGGAGGATATTTCACAAGAGATTTGGGACAAATTTAGTTCTCAAAATAAGAAGCTAACGAATGAAGCCTCACTATACTGATTACCCCACCTTCCTTCTGTGTGGACATTCACTGAGCAAAATATTAGAATTTTTATCATATATCAAGTCACATGCACATTCAATTTTTCTACTTAGCATTTATTGGATTTTAACAAGTCATCAACATCATATATTAGTAGTCAGATAATGTAGCTTTTGTTTATTGAAAGAGAGGGAGAAATTAATGTTCATCAGCTGGAATTTGTCTTTATTGTTTTTTTATTTGGTCAGTGGGTGAGTTTTGGTTCAGATTTTGGCTTTTTCATTCTACTTCCTGTTTCTAAAAATGTGATTTTTAGTTGGGGACCACATCCTGAACAGCTTGCTTCTTTCTTTCTTTCTTTCTTTCTTTCTTTCTTTTTTTCTTTCTTTCTTTCTTTCTCTTCTTCCTTCCTTCCTTTCTTTCCTCTTTATTTTTTATTGTGAAGAACATTGATTTTTTGTTGCTGTTTTTGAAAATAGATTTTTTGGTCATATAATCTATCCTAGCTATAGTTTCTTTTCTCTTCTCTTCTCAGTTCCTCTCCACCTTCTTTTCCTTCCACTCCAGATTCACTTCTTTTCTGTCTCCCATTAGAAAAGAACAGGATTCTAAGAGATAACAACCAAATATGACAAAATATAATATAATAAGATAAAGGAAAACTTTCTTTTTTTTAAAATTTATTTATTTATTAAAGATTTCTGCCTCCTCCCCGCCACTGCCTCCCATTCCGCCCCCCTCCCCCGATCAAGTCCCTCTTCCTCATCAGCTTGAAGAGCCATCAGGGTTCCCTGACCTGTGGGAAGTCCAAGGACCGCCCACCTCCATCCAGGTTTAGTAAGTTGAGCATCCAAACTGCCTAGGCTCCCCCAAAGCCAGTATGTGCAGTAGAATCAAAAACCCATTGCCCTTGTTCTTGAGTTCTCAGTAGTCCTCATTGTCCACTATGTAAGTCCGGTTTTATCCCATGCTTTTTCAGACCCAGGCTAGCTGGTCTTGGTGAACAGAAATCTCAAGGTCTAAATCAGGAGCAGAAGGAGGGGGAGCACGAGCAAGGAACTCAGGACCTCGAGGGGTACACCCACACACTGAGACAATGGGGATGATCTTTCGGGAATTCACCAAGGAAAACTTTCATATTGAATTTGGATGCAGCAATCCAACAAGAGGAAAAGAATCCTAAGAGCAGACACAAGAGTCAATTACCCGCTCAATCCCATAGTCAGGAATCTCTTATAAATACTATATTAATAGTTACAACATATATGCAGAGGTCCTGGTATTGACCCATGTAAGTCCTGTGCTTGCTGCTTCAGTCTCTGTGAGCTCATATGTGCCTTGTTTAGTTGCTTCAGCAAAGAATCATGAAGACAGTCTTTAAAAAACCTGTAATTCACCAAGTTAGAAGGTCTAAAAGAAATGGTAATTTTCATCTCTCCCACAAGCTCAGTGGAACTCTGAAAACAGGCTGCAAATTCATAGACAGAACCAAGAGGTGAGTGACTAGCCACTCGGTAGAACACCCCACTCTTTAGGCCTTCCATTCTAGGGCAAAACCCAGGGCCCTCCCCACCTGCATCAGTTTCTCTAGCCAGTCAGCAGAAAGCAGGTAGGCTGCTCCAATGCCCCAGCACCATCCACTGGACCCTGCAAGCTACGAGTCCCACTGTGCCCCCAAATTCCACTATCTCCCCACCCCTGCAACCTCAGTGGAACTCTGAAGCACAAGCTGCAACTACACAGAGAGAACCAAGAGAGAAATTCAAGAGAGCAGGCCAAAAGAGAGATCAGTGGCTCCCCGGGATGCAGACAGCAAGAACAGACCAAGAAGAGTTCCCAAAGGCACAGATAGCCACTGCAAGGGTTGGACCAAGAGGCAAAGACACTGTAGGCACCAAGTGAAGAGATGGATAAGCGCCAATGCAACAATTTATTCAATAACTTAAATAACAACATGGTAACCCAGAACCCAGTTGTTATATAACAGGAAGATTTGATCATGCTAACCCAGAAGAAACAGAAGAAAATGATTTTAAATGTAACTTTATGAGCATGATGGAGACCTTTAAAGAGGAAATGAAAAATTCCCATAAAGAAATGGAGGAAAAGACAAACAAAAATTGGAAGAAATCAATAAATCTCTCAATGAAAAAAAAATCAAACAGGTGAAGCAAACTGTTCAAACAGTACAAGACTTGAAGACTGAAATAGAGGTAATAAAACACAAACCATGGGAATTCTGGATATGGAAATCTGGGAAAATGAACTACAGAGGCAAGCATAACCAACAGAATACAAGAGATGGAAGAGAGAATCTCAGGTGTTGAAGATACTATGGAGGAAATAGATTGATTGGTCAAAGAAAATAATAAGTCCAACAAATTCTTAAAACATCCAGGAAACTTGGGACACCTCTTCCTCCCAAGTGCTGGGATTAAAGGTTTATGTTTCCACTGCCAGGCACATCCCAATCTTTATCCAAAAGGAGGTTTGAAATTCACTGCCACTTTTTCTGTAGAAAAAGTAGTTAAATATTGAATTTAAGTACTATAGTTTCCAATCACCTAGGGACAATTTCAGTACTAAGGGTAATAATATGTGCATTCAGGAGGAAACTTTTTGAATACCTACTAAACATTTGGTTTTCCCATTTTGCTGTAAATAAGATGTATTGTTGTTTTTAAGTGATTAATTGTTAGCAACAAAGTATTATTTATGAGAAAATGCCTTTTTACTTTCTTTTATTTAATTGTATTATAAACAGCTTAAATGTTTTTTTTATATTAATGTTCAGTTGAAAGTAACCTTGTAAGATTTGACTTGAGAAATACTTTCATGGTCCCTTGAAGAATAAAACATACCAAAGCAACACATCATGCTGCCAGCTTCCAAATGCTCAAGTTTATCTCAGAATGTGAAATGCATTTAATCCATCTGTGAGCATTCTCACAGTCTTTCAACTCCCAAAGTTGCTAAAAAGTTTATGTTTAAAGTCTCCTGTGAGATTCAAGGCAAGCTCTTAGCTGTGAGATCTGCAAAATAAAAATGTAAATTCAAACCTCTAACATACAATGGTGGGATAATGTCTAATTTCCTATGTAAAAGTGGGGGGCAAGGAATTGAGTCAAAGCAATATAAGAAACATTTAATAAATTCTGTAGCTTCACATCCCTCATTCAAGCTACAAATAATTTGGGCAGTACTGCCTCTTAAACCCTTCTGGATGAAGCGGTCATACTCTCTCTACTGTTGCCCAAAGCATTCTTTTTATAAAGCAAACGTTTTATGTTACTGAAATTTCTAATGTGGGGGAATCTCCACCGCGTCCTTATGCCCACCCTCACAACTTGACATACATTGCCTTCTTAAGAGTTTCTCATAGTTAAAGATACGTTCCATAACTTTTGTTAACAACTGAATACAGCAGAGCAGACGATTATTCAGATCAACTTGACTCAATTAGAAAAAAAAAAAAACACTGAAAACAAACGTCAACTACTTTTTCACAAAATAGTCCAATATATTTAAGTTTAATTAATTTTTATTTAATCAAGAATTATATGTACACAGTTGTGTTGCCATTACAGTTATATCCCATCATGCCTTAGGTTGTTCATTATTTTTAAACTCTGCCTCTGTGAAAGTATAAGAAAACAGATAAAATAATGTTCTTTGCTACAGTGTGACATAAATGGACTCCAGTCTAATTTGCAATAGAGACCTTATTCCCATTTTGTAGGTCATAAACCCAGTGTTTCTTAGTCTCATTCTTGTCAAGATTCTGGTATCCTGAGCAGAAGCATCCAGAGAACTCTGCTTATAGCATTCTAGATATTTTTCTAGCCTGCGTCTCCAAATCTTTGTAGGAGGTAGGGAGTAGACTCCAGAATCTTGTCAATGGTAGTCATAGCAAAATCCCATTCTTGGCACCAATTTTCTGCCTTAGGTAGGATTTTATTGTTGTCATCAGGAAACATTTTACTGTTGTGAGTTAATGTCTGACAAACTACTTAACGGCACCACATCCCATTAGAGATGGTTGTGAGACACCATATTGTTGCTAGGAATTGAACTCAGGACCTCTGGAAGAGAAGACAGTGCTTTCAACCTCTGAAGCATACATATCTCCAGCCCAAGTGGAAAGTTTGTAATCTAGGTTCACGATTTCATAGACTGTAACCCAATGCGAGTTAGTTTGTAAGTTAGTCCTGAAATGATGTAAAGAAATTATATAATGTGCCCTTCTAAGGTGTGTGCCTTACTGCCTTCAACAGCCCCAATCTCCTAGTTTTCATCACTTTCCAATAATGCTGTCAAATTATTAGTCCACCAATGGGTTATGCCATTGTTTAGGTTATAAATCTCAAGATTCAATAACCTTCCATCATTTGGGGTACTCACTGCCAAGGAGCCAAGCCTTCAGCACATGGTATTTTCATGAACATTTATTGCAAAAATCATAACACTATTTTCTGACATTTTCAGCTCATTCTGAATTTTGCTTTTATTGCAATAAGTACAATTCAAGCATCTCACTAAAGAGGTAAATGCTTTTAGTAAAGAGAAAATGTATAAAATGGCTTCTCTTTGATGAGCAAATTCAAAGACTGAAGTTTATTGGTAGCTTTTTCCATTTTAAGTTTTCATGAATAGACAGATATAGCTGGGATGCAGCAGTAAATACAGACAAATTTGACAATTTCCAGGAGACTAAAGAATGACTTTGATGCTTTTGAAAATATAGCTAAGAAGAGCAGACGTCTCAACTAGGGTCATCATCAGTCAACCGCTCAGCTTGACAGTCCTTTTTAAAGTATTTTTTTTCCTTTCAAGAACTTTTATGGTATTTTCCCTAGAGTTCCTGCTTTTAGAATTTAAAAATATGCATGACATTCTAAATTTGGCACTCTAAATATGTTGTAGACTTGATTTCAGGCCAATAAGTATAATATAATATGAAACAAGTATAACTTTGAGAATATGTATAAGGTATTTAAATGATTCATACAGTTTAAATGCATTCTGAAATAGGGTCTCTTGTCCGAGTCCACTTATCACCTCTTTACTATGTGACTATCAAAATAATTATGTTCATCTTTATCATCAAGAAATGTTAATACCCTAATTACATGCAACTTTAGGTAGAAATTTTAAAAGAATGTGATGTCTTTTCTTTGAAGAGTTGAAAATTATAGAAAATGCCATTGTAGATTTTTTGTAATATATTTTATTGCAATAGGATACCATGATTGTATTTTTGGTGTTGGGAATGAACCCTTTGCTATGATTAATGCTACTTCCCACATTTCTTGGTTTATTCCCTTGTGAAGCTACAGCTTGGTTAAGAAAGAGGTAGCACTGTTTTTTTTACTATGCAAATTGTTCTTTCTTGTCTAAGGTAGAAGTACACTCAGTTTAAAATATGTATATTGGTTTAGCTTAGCATTTGATACAATGAAATGTCTGCCTGTACTTAGCTTCTTCACAGTCAAAAAATTTAAAGAAAGCACAATAATATACATAATCCAGACTCTCTATTTTCCATCTTTGTGGCTTATTTTTCTTTACTCCTTTTAATTTATGACTGTCCATACACTGTCTCATTAAAGATTTTGTTTTATTTTTTAAAGAATGGTTTACTTCTTTCTATAACTCTCTATAATCTTTTTCTTCTCTCTCCCAAGCCTTTGTACATTTATCCAACACTGCAACCTATTTAGAAGTCTATATCTGTCTGAATTTGTCTTTATTGCATATCTGTAATTATTTTCTGACCAGAAGTGCCCCCCTTTTTTAATGTGTCTAGGTCAACACATCCCTGTCTACTTGCTCTGCCCAGTCCAACATGGCAGAGGCCTGTTCGTTGCCTCTGAGAACCATGTACATTGCCCCATTTTTAGGCATACAGCTGGTCTATGCTGCCATTAAGCAAGTTGTTGCACTCTGCTCACAGACCCCATTTAAATGCTCCATGGTGGAACCTCCTGAAAGAGTCAGAGCCATTCACACTGGCAAACCAGGAAGCCTTGTTAAAGGAGCCCTGCAGTTTTTGCTGCTACTGCTGAGTCAGGAAGCCTTCTCTTAAAAGAATCATGCCTCTGCTTGCTTCTAGCCAACAGAGTCCACCCAAGAACATGCTGCTACCAAAAATCCATGCTTACCTCTGTCCTTTTGTGTCTAGAATTCCTTTTTAAGGTTTCTCAGGTTTTATGTGGATATAGTCGACCAATTTGTAGTCTCATTGTGTAAATTGAAATCTCCATCACATATATTTTCTAATGGTTTTGTTTCTCTTGATTAAGTGTATCTAATACCACTGATAGGCAGAGCATGAAAACAACTAGCAGTTTTGTCTAGGATAGTACGCAGTTTTGAAGAACAATTTTATATTCTATAGAAAATAGATGAAGAATCAGAATAGATATGATCCAACCTGAGTTTTAGTCAGATTTTTCCAGAGAGCTGCATCTCTCTTAATGTTTGTGTAATGAAGTCACTTTATTGTTTCAGCTAAGGCATTTTCCCATTACTTGTATAAGTATCAGAAATTATGTAATACAAATAGTGATTAGTAAAAAATTTCTAAGGTATTATCAACTATGTGTTACATATAAACATATGTGCATACATTGTGTTCAAATTCATTAAATATGTTGGTATGAAATAGTTTTAAAGAGACAATGCCATCAGAAGGGAAAGAAGGAAGAAATGAGGTAGGGAAGAAAGAAAGAAAAGAAACAAAGGGAAGAAAGAAAGAAAGAAAATGCTAACAGAAAATTGTGAACACTAGCATGCTTTATTATGAGCAATAAAATGTGACTGGTAGCTCTCTGGAGGAGAAGCACACAACAGTGGATATTTACCTAAAGAACATTTTTTTTACTAAAATAGCATAATAATTTATAACATTACAGACCGTTCAGTAGTTGCTATAGGATACCTTGAACAGATAGCATACTATGTGGCACAAATTATAGTGATTTGTGGAAGTGTAGTGTGGAAGACTAGAGCAATATAGAAAGAAGAATAATGTTCTTCCTTAAATCATGGGGGAAAACAGAGCTCAGCACATATCTCTAAGCAACTTCAAATAGTATAATGCAACAAAGTTGCAGTCTTCAAAATGTCAAATATAAATGACAATGGTATTATGCTAGGAAAAAAATCAGAGGGACATGACTGGTACTTTTTTTTTAAAAGTTGTTTATGGTTTTGCAGTATATAGTACAAAACCCACAACAAGTCAGTCACCTGTATGGAGAATAAGAATTGATACAGTGCTGAACTCTAAATAGGGCATTTATTATCACAGCCTCTCCCCACAGTCTGAGATGTCACAAGAGGGAGTAGAAAGGTCCAAGAGGCAGAAGGAGTCTGTAGCTCACTATTTGCTGAGCAAGAGCTCACAAGGAAGGAATTACACATAATCAAACTTGCACAGGGTCACGACAGCCATGGTCCCAGGATAGATGGTAGATGGACTTATCTGAAAAACTTTGCGAGGAGCTATTGCCAGCTGTGGTTGCTGGAGGAATCAGTTCCTTCAGGGATGCAGTCCTTGAGAGGTTGCCTCTGCTCCAGTAGATGGCCCCCTACCATTTACATACAGGCAGCAAAGTAGACTTGGTTAAAATAAGAGAGCTTGTGAAGTTGGGAGGACATATTGCAAGTGGGAGAGGGAATAATTGGAGGGGATGGGATAGGAATGGGTTCATCCAAATAAATTTTATTCATCTATAAATATTAAAAAAAACATTAAGAGATGATATTAAAGAAAAACTCTCTTAAGGTACAACCTTGGAAGTACTGCAAGAGATCTGGTGAAAATCATATTCACTCATGAAATATGTGTGAAAAGAGACAACAGCTAGGAAACATGGTTTTTGATTGGGGTTCTGTTATGATTTGAATCAAAAATAATATCTTCTAGATGCTCTCGTGTTAAATAAAGAATTAATTGTTAGTGTTTGGATCAAGAGTGCCTCAATTTTATCACTAGATTAATCCTCTGATTAAGATTAGGTGGACTAATTGGAGATGTGGCCTCTTAGAGGAAGTAGGGACGTGCCTTTGTAGGTATATGTTGTTCAAGGACCCTCCCTCTCTCTCTGCCTCTCTCTGCTTCCTAGATGTCATACAGTGAACAGCTTTCTTGCATTTTTGCCATGATGTTACTGCATTACTACAAAATAAAAGAACTAGCCATTCCTACCTGGATAACTCTTCCAAGGTACCTTTGCAGGTAGTTGTGAATATGACCAATTGAATCTTCAGGAATATCTTAGTCATAGTAAAGAAAATGTAAGAGGACATGAGAAAAAAGATAATGGCCTTTTTTTCCCCTCTAATGCCAAGAGACATATCTCATGTTTTTTATTTTACTTTTAAATTTACTTTGTGCTTTTAAATTTAAATGATTTTGAGCACCTGCAGAGCAATTTTTTTTTTTTTATTTAAAGGGCTCTTAAGAAAGAAAACAGATTGTGAATCTGAAGATTCAGTGAGAGCCAGTATTTGCAGCATGGTGAAATAACCAGGTAATGTTTTACCATATGAACAGTTTCTTGCTTAAGTAGGGGATTTCCTTCCAACTGGGGATGTTACCATTGAAAACACATCTAAGAAAAGGGTGTCTAACATTCTTTTCTTTGCATGAATCAATGCTGAACCAACAGGCTGTGGAGTGAGCCTGGATTTTAATAAGGAGCCGTGGAAAATTTAGAATTTTATTCAATGTAATCCAGACGTTATTTAATTGACAAAATAGGGACACTATCAATTTCTGCTGCAGACTCTCTAATTGATCAAATTAGACAACAGATGATGCTTAGAAATCACTTGCCTTGGCACGTGGAATACAGCCCACAGATGTTGTTGGTCACTCTATTATTATTTCCCTGAGAACAAACATTCCTACAGAAATGCTTTAAATTAGTCTTCTCTTGCAATGTTAGCAAGGCCAATTTTGATCAAATAAATTGAAAGAGGTGGGTTGTAAGTAGAGTACAAATGGGTTTATGACTTTCATAGTAAATTTTGAACAGACTTTAGGACACTGGCATCTAGTGAGACATGATTTAACGTGAAATTCCCTTTAAAAAGCCTACATAATTCAAACATTTAGATTCTTTATTTTGTTTAGCACAGAGCCAACTTCAATAAGGAGCCTCCATCTGTCTGTGAGTACTTATAAAGGAAAAGAATTTAAAAGTCAGTTAGAGAAGATACTTTAAAAGTTTTGTGATATAATGTAGTAACTGTGCTTCAGTTAGTTTATCAGAAAGCTGGCATGGAGCTGCCATCCTAGCAAAACTGAGCAGACTTTCTGAGCTTAGTAGATTTTCACAACACTCATTTCGTTATTCTCCTGAGCAGCTGTTGTCATGTGTGGTATGATTTTTTTCCTTTACAATCATCTGTCATTGGTAACAGTTGGGTTACTTCAAACAGTCATTTCCCATCATTAAAACACTTTGCTTTTCCCACTCAATAGTTACATTTCTTATAAAAAGAGCTGGTGCAAAGCATTGTTCTGATGTTGTTGGTCAAGGCTACTAAGAATCATTAGAAATGTAGATTTTAAGAGAACAGCTGTCTAGATGGAGAGATGGCTCAGTGTCCGAGAATGCACAGAAGTCTCGGTGGCTAAGAGTATACACTGCTCTTCCTGAAGACCCAAGATTGGATCCAAGAACTGACATTAGATGGCTCACAGCTGTTTGTAACTCTAGTTTTAGGGGAACGAACACCCTCTTCATCGTATGAGATCACTTCAGCTTATGTGCACATACCTACACACAGACACACATACACATAATTAAAGATAATCTTAAAAAATGAAAGAGTTGCCTAGTGGTATGTCTTTTGAAAATTAATTTTAGTTTTATAAAATGATGTATCTACTTTATCTTCAAGGGGATTTTTATAACAAAATGGGACTCTTATTTATACAAACTAGAGTCCAAAATTTTTATGTACTTTCTGAAGAATATTATATTGGTTATATTTCTATTGCTGTGATGAAACACCATAACCAATGCAAGCTATAGAAGGAAGGGCTTATTTGGGCTTTACAGATTCAGAGGGATGAGTCAATCACAACCATGGTCTGGAGAATAGCAGTAGGCTGTCAGGATAGTGTCAGATCAGCACCTGGGAGCTCACATCTTCATCCACAAAGAAGAAGCAGGGAGCTAACTAGAAATGGCTGAGTCTTTTTAAATCTCAGTCTGTCTGCATGATATACTTCATTTAACAAGGCCACATTTCCTAATAGTCCCTGAAAGGTCACCAATTGGGGAGCAGGTATTCAAATGCTTAAAACTTATGGGGGATATCTCATTCAAACACTACAAATATAGACAGAGAAAATAATTGTTGAGAGTCATGAACAAAATAGTTCAATTGTTTTGAGGAATGGGAGGAGAAATACATTATATGCCATCTTTTATTAAACCACTCCTAATCTCTTTTCAGGCCCAACCCTGTCCTGTCTTTTCACTAGAGGTCAAAACAAATGAATAAAAGCACAAGCAACAACAAAGACCATTTCTGTTCTGTATGATCTCATATTAATTACCAGTAGGAACCTTGATTTCTCATCTATAAAATAAAGCTACTGTATTATACCCATCTCTTTGGGTATTGTAGATAAGTTTGTGTAAAGTTTCTAAACCAGTGCATTGCCAAAAAGGAGGCGTAATATTGACTTTGTCCCACCACCATGACCATCACCACCACCACCATGACTACCAACAGTAAGACCACCACTACTGCCACCACCACCATCACCACTTTAACTATCTATTAATTGAATAACTCAAAGCATTTCACTGTGACATTTCCACATAAGAATGCATCATGCCTAGATCATATCTGTCCCCCTTCAACGTTCTCTTTTCTACTCTTCTTCTTTCCCTCTATTCTCTGCCCAGATTATTTTTTAAATAAATTTTTATTTATTTACTTATTTTGCAGCCCAGCTGCGGTTTCTATTTCCTCCTCTCCTCCACGTCCCTCGTCTCCATCCTCCCTCTGTTCCCATTCCCCAATCCACTCCTCAGTTTCTGTTTAAGAAAGGGCAGCTCTTCCATGAGTATCAATAAAACATGGCATATCAAGTTGCTATAAGACTAAGCACCTCACTGTGTATTAAGGCTGGGCAAGGCGACCCAGTATGAGGAGTAGGGTTCCAGATATGCACAGACTCTTTAATTGTCTCTTTTTCTGCATTTCAGCTTTTGTTTATTTATTTTTAAAATTTCTACATCAGAGAGGAAATGTGGTACTTCTTTTTCTGTTTCGGGCATATTTTGTGTAAATTGATTTACTTTAGTTCAATTCATTTTCCTTTGAATAATGTGGTTTCATTCTTTTCACACTTGAACAATAAGCCATTTTCTATGTTAACTATATTTTCCACTTGTATTTATATGTTCATGGTACCCTCATTGATTCCATATTTAGTGTGAATAATGCCACAATAAACATGGGCATCTAAGTATCTCCTTTGCATACTGACTACATTTATTTTGGTTATTTACCTAGCTGCTTATTTTAGTCTCATTATGGTAGTTATGTCTTATAATGTTTAATTAATCCCTGGAATAATTGACTTTGAGAAGTATATGAGTATGTACAGTAATAAGTTTTGAATTCTGAAAATCTTTTTTTTTCAATTCCCATGAATGCTTAACACTCCTCCTTTTCCTTCTCCAGCACCATAATTTACTTAGAACCTTTTGCCATTGCCTTCATGAGCAACTCTAACGGCTCCTTTATTTGTTCCTCTTTTACCTTCCCTTCTTTCATCTTTATTTCAATCAGTTCCAGAGCACAATCTCTAAAGATGAATAATAACACGATCAAATCTCAGACAGACACCTTCTCTTTGTGTATATGTAGGCATCTCCATCTTAGGCCTGGCCTTCTAATCTGCTAAGTCTGGAATTATGAAAAAATACATTTCAATGAGTGAATCCGTCTCTGAGAAATCCTCCTGTACTCTTATTACTGGATCATCAGGGAGATGTTAGACTGAAGAATCAATAGCTGTAGTGATGCAGGAGCAATAATATTTAATTTGCAAAATTTCTACAAATCCTTTCTAGATAATTTCTACTCCTCCCCAAATTTATGCCTTTTTTTTTTTACAACTGTTCACATTTTGTGTCACTTTTATCTTGTTCATACCCATAGGGATCGCTCATGATTTTCCTCAGTATAGTATTGTTAGCATGAATTTAAAGATGAGTCACACATCCAGGAACTGTGTGTCACACCCTTATCTCCACTCTTTTATTTAATCTTTGTATCACTCGTGTGAGATACATTATCCCTATTGTATAGAGCATGTTATTAAGATAAAGGCAGATTAAATGATTTGGCTAAGGTAATTTTGCAAATAACTGGCTGAGAAATGTATAGATTTATGAGGAATATCCAGGAAGTACCAACTATGTATTTTAATGCATCTGTATATCAAATATGAACTACATGATTAGGTTATTGTCCTTAGAATGTATTTGGAAAGGATTAAGCAACACTAGAAGGACTAATGAGAAACATTTGTAAGAAGTTGGGTTTGTGAACTGATGGTGTTTTCTAAATAAACACGCAATATCATTATGAAGATATATAGATTTGTATAAAACTAATTACTTTATTTTCAATTTCTCCTTAAAAGATTTTGTTTACTTGTATTTTCATTAAGCATGTTTTATTTTCAATTATTTTTCAGGCTGAGGAAATGGCTCGCTGGATAAAGTATTCTCTGTGTAAGTCGAGGAACTGAGTTCAGATCCCCTGCACTCACACTAAAGTTGGGAGTGCCGGTGAGTACTTCAAAGCTGGAAAATGGAGACAGAAGTCTTAAGGGCCTACTGGTCATGCAGTCTGGACAGTCAGTGAACTTTAGGTCAGAGAGTAATCTTGTCTTTAAAAAGTAAAATTGTCAGGCAGCGATGTTGGATGCTATTGTTCCCAGCACTGAAGAGGCAGAGATCAGCAAATCTCTGAGTTTGAGGCAAGCCTGGTCTACAGAGAGGGTTCCAGGACAGCCAGGGCTACATAGAGAAATGCTGTTTTGAAAACAAACAAACAAGTAAATAAATCAATGAATATTCAGTAAAGGAAGACACCTGGTATTGTTCCTGGCCTTTACACAATTTCATGTATAGGTGCGTGTATTTGCATATATACATACACCACACACTCACAATACACATAGAATATTAAGTAAATAAGTAAATAGTTTCAAGAAAGATCTTGTTTAATGTGAAGTTTCTATGATCTTATACATCTTTCAATGTATGTGATTTGTTATATAAGAAATAGAGATAAAGTGAAAGTGTGAGGGTTTGCTAGATAGCTCAAGCAGGTAAAAGGCTCCAACTGATAAGCCTGATAACATGGGTTCAATCCTTGGGACCCACAGCAGGAGAGAGACAACTCAAATTCTTTATACATATTACCTAAGATAGATGCCACCGTAATATATGATACACAGAATTTAATTACGCTAATTCAATTGTATACCCCACAAGTAACATCTGACCAGCTGTTTTGGAGCTGTCGATAAGATGCCTTCTCTCCCAGTAGTTTGCCTTCCATGACAACTGTCAACGACTCCACCTCCTTCGCCTCTCACACCCACATACAAATTAGCTTTGGTCACTATGATTAAGAGAAAACAACTGAAGTCATGCTACACAACAATGCATTTTGGTCGTGTGTATGCAAGGGGAACTGAAGTCATGCTACACAACAATGCATTTTGGTCGTGTGTATGCAAGGGGGATTATGGTCTCTGATAATTAGGGTACTGGTTTACCCTTCGTTATAAACAGAGAGTGGACTAATTCTTCTTTGTCTGTTTCTGGGTCTACAAAATGAATTTGTTTTGTTACGACCAAGTGGGAAAGAAAGGAATTCTAAATCATGAAGACAAACAAAAAAATCCTGACTTAAAACTTATGAGTTACTTCAGACTGTGTTTGCCCTGTGACTTAGAGTGTCATTCTTCATTTCCCTTAGCCCTGTACTTAGTTCACTTCTCTCATTCATCCACTGACCTAGACTAGAGTTCTTACTGATCTAGCCCCCATTCTCTTTTTTTCCTTTCTCATCATCACAATTATTGTTAAACTTTTGTCATAAAAATTTAACTCGACAAATTTTTAATGTGTTTTAAGTCTAGAATTTGTAGCAATGCCAAGAATGAAGGAATAACTTGAGCAAACAGCAAATCAGTGTTGTCTAGTAACTCATTAATCTGTAGAAACCTGTACATTGCAATTGTTTACATCAGCGTAGAAACTTTCAAAGGTGATTTAGCACATTCTTCCTTGATGGATGCAGAATTCTTGACACAGCTCATGCAGGATGCAGAAGCCACCATACACGGCCTGCCAATGGTTAGCCTTCAGGAGACGTTGCTATTTCTTTTTTTTTTTAATTTATTTATTTATTAAAGATTTCTGTCTCTTCCCCGCCACCGCCTCTCATTTCCCTCCCCCTCCCCCAATTAAGTCCCCCCCCTCCTCAACCCAAAAAGCAATCAGGGTTCCCTGCCCTGTGGGAAGTCCAAGGAACCCCTAGCTCCCATTCTTACATCAGAACTGTGAACAAGAAGATTCTGTGGACTTGGCCTATCAGAGAGGCCTGGAAGGTTCAGCTTTATGATGATCAGAAGATAAGGAAGGTCCTCTACCAGTCAAGCAGTTGCTGCCCATTTCCCTCTAAGCTACCAAAATGCCGATGAACTCTCTTCCAACGGCTATTTTGGCTCACATGGTGGCCATTAACAATGTGCCTCCTCCTCCGCTTCGCAACATACCAGGCAAGTGACACGTTTATAAAGGTCCCTTGTTTTTGTTACTGTGTTCAGTGGTGCTTGCTTCATTGTGATAAATCTGGATTTGAAAGTCAGTAGAAATATAGAGACTTGCTCTTATTGTCTGGTAATAGAAGAGCATAGTTTATAGGACTGGCTTATCTATTTGTGGCTATTTCAATAATTTAGGTCTGGAATACTGGTTTTTTTTTTTGTAAAATGAGGGTTTTGATAAGATTTTACAAATTCAACAGTGTGCCCCCTCTATTTAAATATATAAATACTTTTAAGGAGGAGAGAATAATGGAATCCATTTGAGATTACAGGAAACTACAGGCATCTGCTTCTGGAAAACCTTGTGTTCTCTACACTGAGTTCTGCTATTCTGAGTACATTTTCCCTAGAGAATTCTCATTTTAAGTTTATAAGGTGATAAAGGTAATTTCCATTCTTCTGACTGGAATATATGTCTATTTTACCTTTTGGTTTATCATATCATAGAATTTATAAATACAGAATTAAATATTTTGAAATTTAGGCTTTGAACACTATTTATTGTATGCAGTCAATGCATGCTCAGGATGTGGTTCTAAGGTGCTATGTCGGGCTATAGCTGCGCAACTCTTGGATCTGTTGGATACCAGAGTACTTAATAGTAACAGACAATAATGTCTGCCTTGAAATTACAAACAACCTTAGATAACATAGAAAATACTTATGACTCAAAGCTCAATAAGGAGTTATTTCTAGTATTTTCTTCTATCGTTCTCTAAGAGTTAACTTCTAGATAAAGTTTAAAATTTCAGTATCATCATTTCCAAAGAAAAGATATAAAAACAGAGGCTTATAACTTTTGAAGGTGTATACTATATATATACATATATGTATATATATATCAACACATGTAAATATATTAAATATATTATATAATTCTTACAATTATATAAATATATATGTTATTTTATATATTTATTCCTAGAGTAAAAGTATTCATAGATGGACTCAAAATTTTCTGTGTCTATTTAAGTGGAAGTATGTATTCAAGCAATTTTGTCCCTATCAGGTTTTATTTGTGAAAAAATAAATTGCCCTAAGATTTTTTTTTTATCAGCCCAGAAAGCATGATAGTTGTGAGTTAAAAGATCAAATTAATTTAGAATCAAATGGGATGAGATGTTGCTGCCCTCTGCAGTCTCTGCCAAGGACACTTGACTTCTGTGAAGTGATTAAAAGATGAGAAATTGGCAGTAATTTAGATCTCAGAGCTGAATGGAGCATAATGGAGAGCAGCAGACAGCAGCACTCCTGGATTTCTCGGTAGAGGTCCTTGGTGGATGCTCTGCGCCTGTGACTGCCCTTTTGAGATGTGTCCTGCTTGCTTAATGGCTCGGGCTTTGTGTGAACTCCAGCAGGTCTACAGTTTTCCTTGGCACATTTTTCCTTGTCACAGCTGAAACAATAATCTCGTGAAACCTGAGAGTGGCAATTCTTTATCTGTAGAGTGACTTAACCTGTTTCACATGAGAGCTGTAAAAGTACAATGTACATAAATTGGGATGCTTGGTTAAATACCTACAACATCTAGCCACCATACACACCTTTCTTTGTTTGCTTTGAATTTGGTCAGTAAAATTAGACTTGGGGGTGCGTATTTGCTTTCTTATTAAATATGTTCACGTGAATAACATTTACTAAACACTTTCTACAGACAATGCATAAATACTTTCCATGTTATGTTGCTTCATTTATTTCTCACAAAAACCTTGTCATGTCTGTAGTAGGCAGAGCAATACCCAGCAATGATATCCACACCCCAAATTCCAGAAACTTTGAATATGCTAAGATGCTGACAAAGCAAGGGAGTTGTTATGTCTACAGGTAGATTTAAGGCAGTTAAATCAGCTGCTGCTGATTGGAGAGAACCTCAGACACCACAGTGCATATTGAAATCATAAAGACTTATCAGAGAAAGGAGACGTGAAAAAGACTTGACTAGCCATTAGCTTTGAAGATGAGGGAAGACACGAGACAGGGAGGCATCTGGACAGTGTCAAGAAGCTAGAAAAGAGTCATAAATTCTCTCCTATGGTCTCAGGAGCACCATCATCCTGCTGATAACTTGATGCTAGCCCAATTAAACCACTTCAGACTTGTGATTTTCGGAATTTCAACACATCTATGTTTCAAAGATGTTTTTGGTAATCGCTTGCAAGGGAAAGGAAAAAGGAATATAAGCTCTCTCTCTCATAACCAAAGGTAAAGAGGCTTACATATTATACAGTTGGAGTCACAATTGGGAAGGGGTGGGGTCTCCTCAGAATATCCCCCACGTAAATTAAAGAACACTACTCATAAAAACAGCAGCATAGCCTTTAGAGATATCAATTTCATTTTGTCATTTTGTCTGCTAACATTCTGATGTAAGGGACTCCACATATCACTGCTCTGGTTGTCGTTGCTTATGAAATTAGGATTTCAAGACAGTGTACACAGGTCAGGCTCCTGAGTCAGTTTCTGGCTTTCTATAACCTCCTGCTTTGGACTCCTTTACAGCTTGGTAACCCCAGGAATGGGATTGAGGTTTTTTTGTTGTTGTTCAGAAACAGAGGAGTATTTTCTACATTTTACTCTAGATGAGAGTTATTTCAAAGACCTTGCAGTTAGAAGAGCTTAGAGTGGTTTTCCCATATGAGCATAATAATGGATGTTGGGAGGACTCTCACTGACCTACTATTATAACTTGATTTCTTCGAACAATGGAAGGAAGGGAAAGAGTGTTAGTGGAATGTAGGAGTCCACCTTGCCCCTTGCCCTTAGGAGTATGATCTAGTGAGGTTTGTTTCATTAATATGATGTTCCTCTATTATTTTCCTCACATTTCTTAGGTTTATCTTTCTGAAAAAAAATTTAAAAATAGATTGTACACTTTAACTTTTAGATAGTCCTGGAGGGATTGATGCATGGCACTGAGCTTTGCCGGGTTACAAAGCACTCAAAGTTTGCAAGACATTAGCGGGTGTATATTACTGGTTCTTACTTCTTAGGATATAAAAGAAAAATAAAAGAGTTCAAGAATGCAGACCCTCTAGGGAATTCGGAAGTAAGGTAGAACTCTTAAGTGAATGGTTTTGTCTGTTCCTTTCCATCTTAGAGTGTTTGTTCGCTGAAAGCCGGGAAATAGCATGCTGCTGTTCCTAAACTTCAAGGGCATTTTCTGCATTTGAGAGTTCTCTAGTAGTTAAATATGAGAGGGGTCTTAAAAACATGTATTTAGAAAAGTGAATGGGGCACCATTTAAATGTCTTAAACTACTCAAACCTCCAGAGGCACTGGTGTGGGGGAGCAAGTGCAATAGAGGAGAAAAATCATAGAAGTGTATTGTAATACCTAAAGAAACAACATCAAAAAGATAATTGAATATAAAAGAAGCCAGAATAAGAACAGAAGTTCCAAGAAAAAAGAAAAAGAAAAGACATTGAATATTTGAGTGTTTCTCTATACTTGTAGAAACATAAGTATGGATAATTCCAGGAAAAAAACTCTGATTTTTTAAAAATATTTATTTATTTACTTATTTATTATGTATACAATATCTTTCTGTGTGTATGCCTGAAGGCCAGAAGAGGGCACCAGACCTCATTACAGATGGTTGTGAGCCACCATGTGGTTGCTGGGAATTGAACTCAGGACCTTTGGAAGAGCAGGCAATGCTCTTAACCACTGAGCCATCTCTCCAGCCCCAAAACTCTGATTTTTTTTTTTATGTCATGTGCAAAAGAACCAACATTTTCTTTTTTTTTCTTCTTCACATGGATATCCAATTTTTTGCAGTACCAGTTCTTGAAGAGATTATCTTTTCTGCATTTGTGTTTTCAGGACCATCATTGAAAATTAGCTGAAAATCTGGTTCTATTTTGATTATAAACTTTTTATAAGATTTTTCTTTCAAATGATCTCTGATCTTTTCTGTAAAGATTGCTTTGATTGTGCAGTCCTTTGGTTTTGTTCTTTATGAATTTTAAGACTGACTTTCTATACTGGTAAAAAATAACACTGAGATTACTGTAGGGTTGTACTGAATCTGTAAATAATAAGGGATAGTATGGGCATTTAAAAATTATTGATGCTTTCATTGAACATGGGCTATCTTTTTCAAGGTATGTGCATTTTTTTTGTTTTGTTTTGTTTTGTTTTTTATTTTTTTTGAGACAGGGTTTCTCTGTAGCTTTGGAGCATGTCCTAGAACTAGCTCTTGTATACCAGACTGGCTTCAAACTCACAGAGATCTGCCTGCCTCTGCCTCCTGAGTGCTGGAATTAAAGGCATGTGCCACCATAGCCCTGCTTCAAGATATGTGTTTTAGAGTTCGAGACCAGCCTGGTCTACAAGAGCTAGTTCCAGGACAGGCTCCAAAACCATGGAGAAACACTGTCTCGAACCCCCCCCCCCAAAAAAAAGATACGTGTTTTAAGATATTTTGTTTTCTTATACGGCGTTGTTTTTACTTGTGATACTTCATACAATGATATTATAAAAAGGAGCATCTTTTTTAACATTCATGTATATATTTATTCATTTTAGTTGTTGTGTTATATTTAATCTTTTTTATTGTAGTAAGCATCAGTATGATTGTGTATACTTTATTAAACTTTTATCTATTTAAACCCATGCTCTGTTCACTGTTCAAATCCATTCATAGTGGTATTAGAGAAATAGTGGAAGACAGTTGAAGCGAAGGCTAAGGAACGTGTTCAGTGTTTTTCTTTTTTTTTTTTTTTTTGTTTTTGTTCTGTTCCTTGTCATTGTTTCTCTTTTCCTACCCAAGCAATAAGTATTCAGCAGCCAGAGTTGAATAACTCACCCACTCCTCTCAGCTTCATCAGGGAGACTGTGGCAGCTGGTTCCTGGGTGTCAATTGATGCTTCTCCTTTGCCTTGTCCATCTGGAACACCTCTCTGACAACGCTCTGCATCTGTTTTTGTTTTTGTTTTTTCTTTCTTGTTTTATGTTTTTGTTGTTGTTGTTTTACATTAAAATAACTGCTGTTTTTCCTATCTAATGATCACTGGATACCAAACTATAAAATGCAAATTTGCTTCTAGGTAATTTTGTTGTTTAAAATCAGACAAACATACCATGCATAATTTAAATCATATTAGTAATTCAAAATTACTATTGACGGAATGAGTTCATTGTGATGTTTTGGTGCATACTATTTTTTTTTTTACCTTCTTTCTTTACTCTTCTTCCCCTGTTCACCTTGGTTAGATTCCTTTTTCTATATTAGCCTTCTGCTTCCTTAGATTTTCTTTTCCTCCCCATCCTTCCTAAAGACTATTCATTTTCCCCTCATGTCGCTCTGTAGTTTCCTGAATTTTATACTTACACTCATATATGCAAAATATACACATTAAGATCTGGAATCCACAATTAAGAGTATAAGGGAAAGTATTCAGTGTTTGTCTTTCTATTTTATTGGTTTATTTTGTTTATCATGAGACTTTCTAGTTACATCAATTTTCTTAGAGTCGTAGTAACTTCACATTTTTTATGGATGAATAAAATTCCATTGTGTATATGTAGCTTACATTATCCATTCATCTGTTGATGGACATCTCACTATTGTTAATAATGTATCAATAACATGGACATGCAGTTGCCTTTGTGGTGGGGCTTCGAGTCCTTTGAGAGAAGATTTTCAGGAGTGATTAAATCAGCAGTGTTGTGACTGAGGAGACACAGCACTACCCTGCCACCCTTGGCAGCTTAAGGAGCTACCCTAGACTTATAGGAATCCCAATTTAGGCAAAGTAGGGATTTATGATTTGACAATAAAATGATGATCAGAATTAGCTAGTATAGCTAATCAGAGTTGGGAATTATATTAAAGCTATTTTAACATAGCCTTAAGCATGAAGGTTAACAGAAAGTTACTCAGAAGAAAGTATGGTACACCCAAGTGTGGTACAGTGCTCTCCTTAGAGTCCTGGTTGGTGTTTGTCATGTATACCATTCTGGAGGCTACATATCGAAAGTTGCTAAGAAACTGGTTTTTTCCTCTCCCTTTTTCTCGTAAGAGAAACATGTCAAGTAGCTCCAGAGGTGCACCAGCTGAAATTACAATCTGATAATTTGAAGCCAGAAGCCACTAAATTTGCACCAGGAGTTCAATACACATACTCTCCAAATGAGGTTTCTTGTGACAATATAGAAAATTACAGGTCTACAGTGGTGAACGGGGAAAGGACCCCAGGCAGGTGTTCATTGTGCAGCAGGTCTTGCTCTACTGATGAAAATGCTTCTACGAGATTACTGAGAGGGGCTGGAGAGATGGCTCAGCGGTTAAGAGCACTGACTGCTCTTCCAGAGGACCTGGGTTCGATTCCCAGCACCCACATGGCAGCTCACAACTGTCTGAAAATGGAGTTCCATGAGATCTGACACCTACGAGATTACTGAGTAGCTGCTTTCTCTCTCTTCTCATGTTCAAATGTCCTCTGCTTTTCTCTCGTGACTCACTCATAGCAGGGATATATGATTTAGGTTTTTAAGAAATCTACATGCTGATTTTCAGTATGGCTATACCAGTTCATCCATCAGGGGATATTATAGCTTCCTATTTTTCCAGATAAACATGCTCACACAGCAGTTGCTGGTGTTTGTGTTGTGTTTTCTTCCTTTTTTCTCTCTCTTTCTCTAGGGTTTTAAATTTTATTTTTACTTTAAAAATAGTAAAATTTGTTCTTTGGTGCATACTGCTAAATAGACAAATGTATAACCACCACTTTATTTTATTACCACCACTGTAATCAAGATATGGAAAAATTACATCAGTTTCCCAAATACCCACTACCCTCTTCTGTGTCATCAAATATTCTTCCCCCAACCTCAGGCTATGTCACTGAGTTGGCCTCTATCATTAGAATTTCACCTGTTTCAGAATATCATCTATTTAGGATCTTTTGAATCTGTTTCTTCTACTCAACATAATTCATTCGGGATTCATGGACATGTAATTGAATGTGTAAATAGTTTCTTCCTTTTAATATGCTTTTAGTTGAAATACAATTATATCAGTTTCTTCCCCTCCCTCCCTTTTCCTTCCCCAGCCCCTATTATGCTCTCTAGAACCCCTTCTGTGATCCCTTCTCTCAAGTTGATAGCATCCCTTTCTTTGAATTTTATTGTTACATCCCTATATATGTTCATATATGTAGGTTTATGCACAAATATATAGAAAGACAAACTGCTCAGTTATTTTCTTCTCTCTTTTTTAAACAGTATCTCACTACGTATCCTTGCTGGTCCTGAACTTACATAGGACAAGCTGGCTTGGATTTTCAGAGGTCTGTCTGCCTCTGTTTTCTCAGTGCTGGGATTATAGGCATGCACCGCCATGTTGGTTCATTTATTTTCTTGATGTTAGCCATTCTGACTTGGGTGAAATAAAATCTCAGATTAGTTTCAATTTATATTTACTTAAAAATTGAGGATTTTTGTATACTTTAAAACATGTCCATTGGCCATTAGTGTTTTATGTTCTCAGAAATATCTATTCAGTTCACTGGCCCATTTATTGATTGGAAGATTTGGGTTTTAGTTTAATTTTCCAGTTTTTTAATATATTTTGAACATTAACCCCATGAATCAAGTAAAGATGGCAAAGATTTCCTCCCATATATAATGTATCTCTTGATTCTGCTGGTTGTTTGCTTGGCTGTACAAAAGTTCTCTAATTTTTTGTAATTTTACTTGTCAATTCTTAGGGTTAATTCCTACGCTATTGGGTAATTTTCAGAAAGCTCTTGCCTGTGTCTATGTTTTGACATAGGTTTTACATTATGGTCACAGATATATTTTTAATTTATTCTTATACATGTGAGATATGAATCAATTCAATTCTTTTCCAGGTGGATATCCTGTGTTCTCAACACCATTTAATAAAAAAAAAAATCTGTTTTTGTTGTTGTTGTTTCAAATTAGGTTTTTGACACTTTGCCTCAATAATCACCTTTATATCTTTTCTATAGTTTTTTTATTGACATGTACTTTATAAAATATAAGTACATTTATGCTATCTTGTTTACAGCTTAGATTCTCTTGGTGTGCTGATTGCTATCAGTTTTGGATGTCTTTGCAACTATCAAATGTTTCACAACTCATAGTTGAACCTTGCTTTTTCTTTTTTTTCAATTTTATTTTTTTAAAAGAAAACAAACTCTCTTTTTTCATTTTCCACACCAATCCCAGTTCCCACTCCCTCCTCTTCTTCCAGTCACTCTACTTTCACCTCCACTCCACCCCATCCACTCCTCAGAGAAGGTGAGGCACATTGTTTTGGGGAAGGACTAAGGCCCTCCCTACTATATCTAGGCTGAGCAATGTATCCCCCCAAAGAGAATGGGTTCTCAAAAAGCCAATCCTGGTGGGCACCGTAGTCTTCCTCAGTCATCCAACTATCAACTGCATTCAGAGGGTCTAATTTCTTCCTATGCTGGTTCCTTCCCTGTCCAACTGGAGTTGGTGAGATTTTTAGTTATATTTTTATAATAGCTGAATTCTTGTTAATATTTCCAACTCTTTATTCAATTCTGACTTTAAATTTCAAGCCTTCTTTGTCCACCATATATTTTTATTTTCTCAGATATATATTGTTATTCTCTTGAAGTTCATTGCACTATTTGTGTCTTTTTATAAAACTCCTTGAATTCTTTAAAAACAGTATGTATTGTTCATTGGATTCAGTGTCCTGAGTTCATATAGGTAAATTTGTCTTAACATTTTTACAGGACTAGTAGATTTGGTGATAGTCTGTCTTCGTCATTCATGTTTTTGTTTTTGCATCTCACTTGTGCATGTGAGCTTGTTTTCTATAGTTGTATTTCTCATGTAAGAAGCTGGCTTGTGTTAGTGCTGGAGCGAGGCCAGGTAAAGCTGGAACATTAGCTGTTTAATTCCACCATTAAAAGATGCCTCCTGAAACACAGATAGGTTGGAAGTAGACTTGTGGGTGAGGAGAAGGAAGCAGGCAGAGGTGGAAATAGGTGATGAAAGTGGTATTTACTTGACGAAGGTCACTTGCAAACAAAACTGTGCCTCTAGGTGTGGAGATTAATGGAGTCAGAGAAAGAAATAGGAGAGGAACAAAGCTATTTTCCATCACCATTCTGGAGCTAACGTCAACTAAGGTAGTTAGCAAACAAATATGATTCAAGGTTCATGGTTTGAAAGTAGGCCCGTCTTAATGGTTTATTTAGTTGTATCAAGTGCTATGTTTATTCAATATTATTTGAAAGATTAAGCTCAGAATTTTATGAAACAATAAAAATCAGATAAAAAGATGTAAATAAGTTTCTTATTGACCATTAACACAAGTAGTCTGAATGAACTCTTAACATATATAGACTTTTCCAAGATTTGGACCACGTATCCAAGTATATAAAAATACTTAGTCATGCTTACAATCCTTTAATTTTCTTCTGTTCAGCTTCTTCTTAATACTCCAGTCTTGTGCTAGAGTTCAACATTTTTTTTATAAAGTCTGCAACAAGTTTGTTGTTAACCTTTATGCTAGTATGGCTACCAAACTCATGCCTGTGCACTGATAATTATAGAAAGAAAGGTTCTACTTGTTGTTGGTTTAATTATTAGCGTGCACAGAAACCCTTTGAAGAGGTCTCAGCCTTCTATTTTTCAAATGACCATACTTCGACATTTCCAAGGGGTCATTGTGACGTTTCTTCAACAGCTATACTATGCTGGGAATTCTTTTTACTGAGAGTTAAAGATTTGATTAAAATTGCTCTTATGATAAGAAACAAAATTAGTAGTTGTATTCTGTTAGGAATTTTGTTAATTGTGTATGTGTTGGCTTCTCTATTGGCAAAATAAAAGTATGTTCAGATAATCAACTTCACCATGATAGCCTTTTTACTGCCTACCTGCCTGGTAGCATCATGCGGTGATCTCCAATATACACAATATAATTGTTTAATAATTTTTAAATATAAACTATTTTTCTGAAAATTTTTACTTGAGTGTTGGGTAAAGATATTTTTAGCAAATAAAAAATGGAGAGAAAGCAATTAAATATGTAAATCTTGAGAAATACTGTGTGCGTCTGACCACTTTTTATTAAGAGAACAATCCATGGATACTTACTTTATTATATGACAGAAAAATGAAAATAAATTAACTTGGAACAAATATTATAACATACAACAGTAGAATTTTTCCATTTTAATAATATCCAGTAGACTAATGCCCAATTTGACTATATACAATTCAATTTTTAATTGCGTGGTGGGTTTCTAGTGTAGGATTAATTTATAGTCGTGAGCTTCAAAGTCTTTTTCACACAAACTTGGGTTAAAAGCCTAGGTTTTAACCCCATTCTAAGGTGAAGCCCCTGTTGCTTTTGTCAAAAGCTGAGCCAAAGCATTTCATAAGTGAAAAACAAGTCTAGAAAAAAATGTAAACTTTGCAGCTTTGGAAAGCAAGTTTTATCCCTGTAATAAATTTGATCAGTAGGAAAGATCAACATCTGGTCTATCCATAGTTGTAATTTCACATTGAAAGTTTAGTCTTTTCATTTTTAAACAGTCTGCTTTCAAAGACAACATCTATTACACGGATAAAACTTCATATAAGAACCCTTGTAACACACACCTCTAAGAGCAGACGTTCAATGATGAAGACATATTTTGATGAATTAAGTTTTCTACAAGCCTGTAAGTGCTGCATAGTCTATGCTGTTTTAGCTTATTGTTTTATTCCAAGCTAAGCATGGAAACTTGGTCTCCTGTTAGCTTTTTTTCATGCAAGTATTTCTGTAAAAGATAAAATAAACAAGTGGAATTTTATTCTTTGCTAGCAATTCTTATTCTTAAAATCTTTATTCTATAATTATTTTGTAGATTGTCCTAACTGAAGGATAATATTCTAGTTTTTTGAGTCTGCTTTTCATGGTCAGAATTTCTCAGATTAAAGCTCTCCCCCAAATCTCTGGGATGTTCTGCTCTTTTCCATACCACTCACTGGAGTTATTATTGAGCCTATGAGTCAACCACATGAGGAATATGAATTAATATGTTTTTCATACAGGTCTCTTTCTAATCCATGTGCATAAAGGTCTAGTTTATTAGCATTAACATTTTATGTAGATCACACCAGAAATAATAGGTTGTCAAATATTTTATGTATATAAAAGTTATAAGTTGATTCATTTAAAATGAATATAATTCTATATGACACTAAAACTAAATCATACAGTCTTTTTGTTAGGGTTTTCTGATGGGAGGGCCAAGGAAGGCTGTGGGTGGTGGTGGGGCAGGTGGGATTGGAGGAGGGGAGTATAAAAGGGTGCCTCTGAAGGAAGATGGAAAAGAAAGAGCAGGCCTTGAAGGCACAGGCTTTAAAGGAGCTTTGTATTTGTATTTGACTGCTGGCACTGAGTAGTTGAAGGAGGGCTGGGGGAAGCAACTGGTTCTGGAATGTGAGTGGTTCTCTGTTTACCAAACACTTTCATTGGCTAAAGTTTACCTGAGAAATATGGGTGGGGAAATACCTAAATCATGTGAATAGTAGTTTCAGATTTATTAAAGTCTATGCTGTTAGGGTAGTAATGAGTTTTCTGCCTGCATTCCCTTTATTTTACTTTCATACTTAGAATAGAGTATTGTCATGCTGTTTAATTTTGAAGTCATCCAGGGTCCATACAAATCCTGATTTTATGACTTTGAAACTCTGGCTAGCTTTAACAGGCACAGAAATTTCATTCAAGCAGTTTGAAGAGAAGCATCAATAATCTTTTCTAGCTGTGTACTCTGTGAGCGATAATAATCACTGGTATGGGAAGATATGGTCATGGTACAACAGTGGTATGAAGGTCTTTGGGATACCAATGACTTTTCAATTGGAATTAAAGCGTACTTTATAGGAGGAAACTCATGCATGGCATGGCAAGTCTGGCTGTAGAACTGGTCATAGACCCTAGGGGAAAACTGACTATTACTGTTTTGTTAAATTGACATAGTATCAAAGTGTCTTCTAAATACTCATACTAAAAGATTAGAGCTGTTCACACACTTCACCTGAGCAACTTTTCTTTTTTATTTTTCTTTGTTGGTGGACAGTGCTTAATCAGAGACCCCACAACTGGTCAACATGTAACTATGGGATACTTACCCCTAAGTGGCACAGTTATATCACACAAAGGCTTGGGATTCATTGCATAAGAGGTGCCAGAAAGATTGGCAGGCCCAGAGGACAAGGAACACTGCTAGAAACTAGTGTCTTATGGCCATGACTGGACAACTGCACTCATGAACTCAAAGCAGCTATGGCTTCCTGCATAAGACCTGTACAACATGGAATGGAGAGAGGCTATGCCTATTTTGAGATCTATAAGCAATTGATGGCTTCTGGAAGAGAGAAAAAGTTCATTTTTTCAAGGGTGTGGCCTTTAGTAGTTGCTTATTTCTAGTAAATGGTCTGATATCCATACTTAAATGTACACTAATTAGACTCCATAAATTATAAGGAAAATATATTTGAAGTTCACTGGGGAATGATAGATGGAGGAGACCAGAAGGAGAAAAGAGGAAGATGTCAGGAGTAGATATGACCAAAACACATCTTAAAAGAGAATTATATACTTACCTTAATCCTCATGCTGAATTTTGTTTATTCAAGACTGTGAATACAATATCTTACTTCATGATCACTGAATTTTTTTTAGTATGATGAATGTTTACAATTAAGTACTATTTACATACCTGCTTAATAAGATAACAGAAAATTACTCAAGCTTTAATTGATTTCTTTTTGCAGGCCTGAAACTAACCAAGACCATTAATTATGGTCAGTTGAATGCCTTATGCCACATTAGAGGACTACAGAGCAGGTAAGGTACTCATGAGTTTCCTTTTCTGTCAAAAAGCGATACCTCTGCTTTTTTATGGATAAAGTATAATATGAGAATGTGCTATCTCTCACAGGTCCCTGATTTACTACATGGATAAATACATTTGAAACCTGGGGTTTATTTCTATATATTCAAAAGGATATACATATATATATATATATATATATATATATATATATATATATATATCCTATTTTAAGGAAACCAATTTACTATGGAATAAACATAACTCATTCCAAACTTGGTCCTTTTTAGTACTCAAAAAGCAATCATAAGAAGAAAGAGGTAAGTGGTTAAAAGCACAAATATTGAGTGAGGCAAGCACTTGAGATAGGCACAGGGATGTCTGTTTGCAGTGCTCTAGAGAAAGGAAAATAGAAACTAGTTCTTTTCAGAGCTTAGAATTTCATTTTCGTTTTATTTATTTATTTTAAAACAACCTTTTCTCATTTTGCATACCAATCCCATTTTCCTCCTCTTTCCCTTCTCTTGCGACCCTCCATCCTCCACCCTCTTCACCCCCATCCACTCGTTAAAGAGGGTAGCCTTACCCTGGGGAGTCAACAAAGTCTGGCAAATTGTTTTGAGGCAAGACCAAAGCCCTACCTCCTATATCTAGACTGAGCAAGGTATCCCTCCAAAGACAATGGTCCTCAAAAAGTCAGTTCAAGCACTAGGGATAAATCCTGGTTCCATTGCCAGTGGTCCCACAGACTGCCCCAAGTCACACAACTTTTACCCATATTTAACAACCCAATTTTGGGCCTATGCAGGTTCCTCAGCTGTCAGTTTGAGTCGGTGAGCTGCCTCTAGCTCAGGTCAACTGTTTCTAAACAGGATAATCTTTATCCCTTTCTACTATTATTGCTCCTTCCTCTCTTCAACTGGACTCTGGGAGCTCAGCCTAATCTTAACTGTGGATCTCTGCATATGCTTCCATCAGCTTCTGGATAAATTTTCTATGATGACAATTAAGGCACTCATCAATCTGATTATTGATGATTATTGGGGAAGGTCAGTTCAAGTACCCTCTCCACTATTGCTTAGGGTCTTAGCTAGGGTCATCCTTGTGGATTCCTAGGAATCCAGGTTTATATCTAGCCCCATAACAGCTCCCTCAATCAAGATATCTTTTTCCTTGCTCTCCGTCTCTGTCCTTGTGATATGAGTGTGCATCTTTTGGGTATATGTCCAAGAATGGTATTGTTAGGTCTTGAGGTAGATTGATTCCCAATCAGAGCTTAGAATTTCTAAGAGGCAGGAGAATTGAAAACAGACCTTTAAAATGTGTTTTGCTGCTGTTTTTATTATTGTTCTATTTCTCTGAAGAGATACCATGACCAAGACATCTCTTATAAAAAGAAGCATTTAGTTGGGAGTTTGGTTACAATTTTAGAGGGTTAGACCATTATCATCATGGGGGAAACAGACAGGCATGGCATTGGAAGTTGGGAACTTCACATCCTGATCTGCAGGCAGCAGGTCTCTAGAAAGAGATGCTGCATGGGCTCTTAAAACCTCAAAGCCTATGCCCAGTGTCACACTTCCTCTAACAAGACCACATCTACTCCAAAATATGTATCTCCTAACCCTTCCCAAACAGTTCCACTAACTGAGCACCAAGCAGTCAAATGACGAGCATATGGAACTATTTTTGCTCAGACTACCACATTTCCACTCACTAGGTGCTATAGGCTTGTAGCCATATCATAATACAAAATGCTTTCAGTCTAAATTCAAAAGTCTCTATAGTCATTCACAGTCTGAATTCTAAATCTCTTCATAGACTCAAGAAAATCTCTTAACTGAAACCCCATGTACAAACAAAAGCAAAAAGCAGATCACATATTTCCAACATACAGTGTCACAGAATACCCATTGCCTGTCATAAAGAGAGAAAATGCTAGAGCAAAGCGAGGCTATCCAGCGGGGGATACTACACATTCTGCAGCTCCATGTCTGCTGTCAAAAGGTTTATTAGATAGCTCTTTCCTTCCAGATTTGCTGACTGTAGCACACTTCTTTCTCTTGGGCTGGTTCTACAGCCTGTTAAAAACTTTCTTTGCCAATTACCCCATGGATCTGGCATCTCCAGCATCTTGGGGTCTCCAATGCAATCCAGACTTCACTTTCACATATTCACCCAATGACCCCTTGTATTGCCCTACACAAGCCTGGACTAAACAGCCTTTCTTAACAATAAAGGAAGAGTCTGTTGCAAGAGGCTGTTTGTTTGTTTCCCAGCTGCCCAGACTCCCATAATAATCACTGTATTAATTAGATCATTGCTTGGCCTATGAGCTCTAACTTCTTATTAGCTAAATCTCATATTTTAATTTAACTCATTTTTATTAATCTGTGTATCGCCACGTGGCAGTGGCTTACCTGGTAAAGTTCCATCCTGTGTCTGTCTCTGGCAGGGGCTGCATGGCTTCTCCTCTCTCTGCCTTCCTTCTCCCAGCATTCAGTCCAGTTTTCCCCACCTACTTAATCTTTGCCCTAACAACAGGCCAAGGCAGTTTCTTTATTCATTAACCAAAAAAAGCAACAGATAGACAGAAGGACCTCCCACACCAAGAGTCCACAAACACTTTCCTATATTATGGATTCTAAATCCAAAATCACCTTGCCTAAGCTGCATAGTTATTCTGCTTGCTAGTGCTGGAGAACCTTGGCATCCTCCTTGAATTACATTTGCATAAGCTTTCTCCTGTTGATTGTTTTCTCTGCTACTTAAGCTTTCCTTTAATTCGTTTTCCCAAGTTGGAAGCTCAGCTGTTTGGGGTCTTGCCCTGAGGGCATCACTCTCTTTATTCCATTTTGAGTAAGTTCTTGTTTTAAACCTTTTATGTCCTTGAGCTATGATTTGGCTAGTGTTACATTTCCTGGTGCTTTTTTTTCTCTTTAAACTGAGCCCTGGTTTGTACCCTGGTTGCTTTTTCATTGTAGATCTTCATAAGAATGATCAATACATAATACTGTCACTGCTAGGCTGTCTCAAAATCTCTGCCAATAACATTAATCCAAATTTCTTCAATTTTACCTCAGACAGATCTTAGGACAAGGGCATAAAGCAGCCATATTCTTTGCCAAAACATCTCAAGAATGTTCTGTAGGTCACTTACTAATAGTTTTTCCCTTTGAAACCTCTGGAGCAAGGCTTCTATAGTCCGAATCACTATCTATTCTGTTATCTCCTATGCTATTGCTAAGATGAGCCCTTAAGTGTCTTTTTAAGTACTCAACTACTTTTCTATTCCAAAGTCTCAAAAATCTTCCATAGTCTTCCAACAAATAACATTATCAGGTCTATCATAGCAATGATATCTATTTCTGTCTCAATTACTGTTCTATTGCTGTGACATACACAACCAAGGAAACTCTTCTAAAACAAAGTCTCTAATTGGCGTGGTTACCATTCTAGAGGGTTAGTCCATGTTCATTGTGGCTGGAACAGTAGCTGAGAGCTTTACTTCATGAAGGGCAGGCAGAAAGAGAGAGATACAGAGACAGAGACAGAGAGAGAAACTGGGCTTGAATGGAAGATTGAAACATCAAAATCCACCCCCACTGACATACTTCCTCTAACAAGGACATAAAAGACAACATGTAATTGTTTCCAAACAGTTCATCAACTGGAGACCAAACAGCCACACACATATACGCCTATGGGGCTCATTCTTATTCAAATCACCACAGCTGTAACACTTTTCCTTCAGTTGCACTTTTGAAATTATAAAACCATAACCACTCTCCTCCTACACCCCCATCTTTCTTCACTCCTGTTTATGTTAACAAAATGCCTTGAGTTTACAGGTTTTTTTCTCTCTTCTTTAAAGTACCTCTTAAAGTCATATTTTAGTTAGGATTTCAGAAACATCTTTTAAATTTTCTTTAGGAATGTCTTGAAAGAGAGAAGTAAAGAATGAAGCTTTATGGTTAGCTGGTTGTGATTATATGTACGTCTATCTTTATAAAATGCCATTTGAATATGAACTTTTTGTTGGTTAGCAAATTCTGCAAATAAATGAGATAGATGATCAAGTGAATTCATTGCAAGAGATTTATGGTTTTAAAATAGTTTTTAAGTTTTAAAATAAATGTAGAGAAGATTGACTAGAGGTGCTATAATGCAAGATCTGAAAATCACTGAGAGAATGACATTTTTAATTAGATAAAGGACTTAAATTCATTTGTATCATTATATAGCATTTTCTTTAACTTATTTTGTATCTTGAGGATAATTTCCAATATGAAGATACATATATATTTATTCAGCTAACCTGTGTCAATCTTCACCTGCTCCTATTGTTGTGAAAGGGAAGTAATAATATTTCTTTCAATTTTCATCATGAAAATATATAGACACTACATTCTTTCAAAGACAAACTCAAGTGGAAATAATCTATAAGAAGTCAAATGGGTTAAACTTTTATGGCTCATTTTATTTAGAACAAAAATGTAAATTACCTTGGATAAATGCTTAAATATAGTTTATCACTTTCTATCGTTCAGCTATAATAGGGATAGTATCCTTTTCATGATTGGTAAGGTAATGTATATCAAATAGTGTTGTAGGCATAATTTCCTAATTTCTTGACATGACCGTTGTTTACTGCCTCCCTGTCAGACTGTTCTTACTCTAAAAATAGAAAAACCCTTATATTGAAATCAAGACATCAACATTTGCATAATGTATTTTTTTGTTTTACATAAACTTGGGAAGATTATTTAAACCTCATGGGCCTCATTTTCTTATCCATCAATGATAGCTGTAGGTCTAAATAATAGCTCCAATTTATAAAAACAACAGCGATTTTTATATTTATTTCACAGACTTTGCTACATTTTCCTACTATGTTCTTTTCTTCCTGTACAGAGTTAGATCATATCTTTCAATGTCCCTTGTATTTGTAAGTCACCAAATACAGGCACATTGAGGTTTAAGGCTTCAGTATATGATATGGTTTTGAAGGGAAATAAAAATCAGTCTTGGCAGTTATCTAAATGTAAGATTTAAAATGAGAGTTTAGATTTAGGAAGGTGAACATCCAAACTGGCTAGGCTCCC
>NC_022031.1:65926278-65929049 GCF_000317375.1 Microtus ochrogaster | reverse complement strand
TTTTTTTTTTTTTCCTTTTCTCAATAAAAAAAAAGAGAGTTTAGATTTATGTTTTTGGTAAAAGCAATTATAGGAACTGACTACATTGGGCTTCTAATAAATTAGTTTTTAAATTGTACTTTTATTTATCTTTCCACTCTCCATTTAAAACTAAAAATTCATGTTCCTGCTAAAAATTATATAATAAAACAGGTGTTATTAGGTCTTTGCAAATAGATTCTATTTAATTCTTGTTTCTCAAATCAAAATGCATAACTTGAGAAGTCTTTTAATTTATTTTATAGTTTAAAAAAACAGACATCAATTGCCTAAAGTTCAGGTATTATAGTATATTAACTTACAATTCTTTTTGTTGTATTTATAGATGGACATATATGTATGTCTAAAGTACAATTTTTATTTTCTGTTTTTACTGAGCTGTATATTTTGCGCCGCTCCTCTCTCTCACTTTCCCCTCCCCTTTTATCCTTTCCCATGGTCCCCACACTCCCAATTTACTCAGGGGATCTTGTCTTTTTCTATTTCCCATGTAGATTAGATCTATGTGAGTCTCTCTTAGGGTCCTGTTTATTGTCTAGGTTCTCTTTGGTTGTGAATTGTAGGCTGTCTTTTCTTCATTTTATGTCTAAAAGCCACTCATGAGTGAGTACATACTATATTTGTATTTCTGGGTCTGGATACCTCACTCAATATGATGTTTTCTAGATCCATGCATTTGCCTGCAAATTTTAAGATGTTATTTTCTTTTTCCACTGTGTAGTACTCCATTGTGTAAATGTACCACATTTTTTTTTTTTATCCATTCTTCATTTAAGGGCCATTTAGTTTGTTTCCAGGTTCTGGTATGACAAATAATGCTGCTATGAACATAGTTGAGCACATGTCCTTGTGGTACGATTGAGCATCCTTTGGGTATATACTCAGAATTGGTATTGCTGGGTCTTAAGGTAGCTTGTTTTCTAATTTTCTGAGAAACTGCCATACTGATTTCCAAAGCAGCTGTACCCAGTTTGTATTCCCACCAGCAATGGAGAAATGTTCCCTTTACCCCACATCCTATCCAGCATAAACTGTCATCAGTGTTTTTGTTCTTGGACATTCTTACAGGTGTTAGATGGAATCTCAGGTTGTTTTGATTTGTATTTCTCTGATGGGTAAAGATGTTGAGCATTTTAAAGTGTCTTTCAGCCATTTGAGGTTTCTCTGTTGAGAGTTCTTTGTTTAGTTCTGTACCCCATTTTTCATTGGATAATTTGTTCTTTTGATGGCTAACTTCTTGAGTTTGTTGTATATTTTGGAGATCAGCCCTCTGTTGGATGTGGGGTTAGTGAAGATCTTTTTTCATTCTGTAGTCTGCTGTTTTGTATTGTTGACCATACATATTCTTTTCTTTACAGAAACTTCTCAGTGTCAGTAGGTCCCATTTATTAATTGTTACTCTCAATGTCTGTGCTACTGGGGTTAGGAAGTGGTCTCCTATGCCAAAGTATTCAAGCGTACTTCTCAATTTCTCTCCTATGAGGTTCATGTGGTTGACTTTATGTTGAGGTCTTTTTCCATTTGGACTTGAGTTTTGTGCATGGCAATAGATATGGATCTATTTTCATTTTTCTACATGTTGATATTCAGTTACACCAACACCATTTGCTGAATATGCTTTCTTTTTTACATTATAAGCTTTTTGCTTCTTTGTCAAAAATCAGGTGTGTGGATTGGTATCCAGGTGTTTGATTATTTGATTCAATTCGTCCTCCTGTCTGTTTTTATGCCAACACCAGACTGTTTCATTGCTGTAGCTCTGTAGTACAGTTTGAAGTCAGGGATTGTGATACCTCCAGAAGTTCCTTTGCTGTACAGGATTATTTTGGCTATCCTGGTCTTTTTTTTGTTTTTTGTTTTGTTTTGGCCTTTGGTTTTTTTTTTTAAATATGAAGTTGAGTATTATTCTTTCATGGTCTGTGAAGAATTGTGTTGGAATTTTGATGGGATTGCATTCAATATGTAGATTGCTTTTGTTAAGATTGTCATTTTTACTATGTTAATTCTACCTACTCAGGAGTATAGGAGGTCTTTCCATTTTCTGGTGTCTTCAATTTCTTTCTTCCAAGTTTTAAAGTTCTTGTCATACAGGTTATACACTTGCCATACACTTGTTTTGTTAGAGTTACTCAAAGACATTTTGTTACTTTTAATGAATGGGCCATGGATCCCTTTTGAGAGCATGCTTGCTTCACTTTACCAGTTCTTCCCTTATTGTACCTTAATCATTTAGTGTCATGGTTTTTGAATATAGGAGATACAGAGGTAGGAATATACTATCAGTGTAATTTTTTTCTGGCATAGAACACATATCATCAGTATCAAAAGGACACTTGTGGATTTGCTGAGAATTATGTCATCCCCAGACATAGCACTTGATAGCACTGCTTGGACACATTGTTTTCAAATGGCCAAATGGTAAAAACTGGATTCATGTATACCATCCAATTTATGTTGGAAATTTCCAGGAATTAGGTTAAGGAGATATCTGTCACACTTGTAGAAAGTGATAGACAAAAGTAAATTGAGAGAAATTATTTTTAATCCATTCCTAAGGCGATCGATCCAATTCACAGTTCAGATAATGTTCTAAGAACATAAACCATGTAAATAAAGAATAAAACATGTAAATAAAGAAGAAATATTATTATATTTTTTGAATCTCAAGTTCTACATGTATAAAATGTGAATAAGAGTATTGAAACAAACAGACGTGTAAGAATTAAATGTTG
>NC_022031.1:65911460-65926178 GCF_000317375.1 Microtus ochrogaster | reverse complement strand
GCAGGCGGATCTCTGTGAGTTCGAGGCCAGCCTGGTCTACAAGAGCTAGTTCCAGAACAGGAACCAAAAGCTACGGAGAAACCCTGTCTCGAAAAATCCAAAACAAAAACAAAAACAAAAAAAAAAAAAGAATTAAATGTTGTGCTATATGTAAATTGGTTAAAATATGGCCTGACATAACAAGAAATAATTTGCATTTTTACTTGGGTCACCATATCTTAGAGGTTAAGAAAATGGGACTTCGAGTAAGTTAAATTTTAATTTTTATTATATATCTCTCACATCCTAGTTATATGGTGTGACTAACTATTAAAATAATAGTATTTTACATGTAAATATTTATATATCAACATCAGTAGGTTATACAAATATGCAATGAAAGCTTACTTCAGTATATGGTATAGAACAAGTCCTTAAAGAAATTAACAGATGATTACTGAATGTGAGTTTCCAAATACACATATGGGAGATCTTTGGAAATCCTCCACAGACATAAGTGCACAGATTTAAAAATTGAGTAGATACTTAATCAGTATATATACATGTTGTGAGAAAAGGACTAAAATGCCCAAAGTATTAAATCACACTTACATTTTACTGTTTGAATTGAGGTAAATAAAATAAGATTTTAAGTTATATATAATTTATTTTGTGTGAAATATCAATACAATGTTTTAGAAAATATAGCCCAGAGAAAAAGAAATTGCTGCAAATATTTCAATGTGTCACTGTTTGCATTGACAGTTTTATTGAGGGATTTTTTTTATTCGTTACCATGAAGCAAATATTGACCAAGATTTTGTGAATGTTCAATTTGAAGATGACTATTTTTACTAATTATTGAAATAAGCTATCAAGATGAATGTTTAGCATTTGGGCTATTGACAATATTTTAGATGGTGGTCACTTGAAAATTGAATGGGGCAGTTTTTCTAGAAACAACAGCTATTATCCAACATTTTATGACAATTTTTTTTATTGTTATGTCTACAGTGGAAGAATCATGTAGGAGAGGGCATTTAAAGTAGAAAAGTCTACCCTTATCCACAAAAGGAGTTTATGATTTATCAGTAAAAGATAACTGAACTTCACTTATCAAACCTATCCTACATTATTCCAGAGTGGGAAATGCTGAGATTTTTCACACAACAGTTTTTTACTACAGACTTAAATAATAGTGTATGATGTTTTTATTAATCATTGCAAAAATTTAGAAAACTACACTCTTAGGTTACAATTTTGTAAGAGAATTAAGAATCATTTTGGAGTAACTTTCATTATATATTATATTAAATAACAGCTTTGTTCAATTGCAGTAATAAAATGCTTGAAATAAAATTGATACAGAATTAATATATAGTATTAAAGCTCTTTTAAAGCAATTATTGTGTGTTATACTTACACTTCTTTTCTCTCTTTTTCTTAAGCCGACATTCTTCCCTTAATTTGACAGCTCACAATACATTCATCAAGCAATATCCTCAAATATTCTTGCATGAAAAAAAAGTATTTCCTAAAATTTTTCAGGAGGATGAAAAAAGGTAATATGTCTTCTTTTGAAAGTAAAATTTATGTGTGAATGTTTGTGTGCTTTTTAGGACTGGCATGTATTTATTTATATTGCATAGGTATGCTGAGTTTCACAATGACAATTTTATTCAAGTTTATCACGTCCTGTGACATATCCACCTCCCCACACCCCTTCTCTGTGCTGTCTTCTGATATTTACTCCCCTAGTCTCCTTTCTAATACCAGGCCACATATGCATAAATTTTATATTTAGGGAATTTTATGTATCTATGTAAAATATAAAATCTATAAAAGAAACAAAAACTATATTTGTTTTTATGTGTTTGCCCATCTTACTATTTTAACATAGCAGAATAACAGTAACTATTACACTGTATAAAATACAGAACACATCAGGAAAGCACACAACATTGATTTGTTTATGTGCCTGATCATCCAGCCAAATTAGTTTAACAAGCAAGGGATTTTAGGATATATTTCTGGAATGTTTGGGAGGAAAGTCAGTCTCAGGCTTAAACTAAAATCTTGATAGCTACTTTCCTTCTATGGGTCTGCCTTACCTTTTGTGAATTGTTTTCATTTTCATACTTCTTGTGGTAGATGCGGACACACTGTATTTATATACTTAAGTTTTAGGAGAGGAATGAAGTAGTCTTTTAAAAGAACCTGAACAGATACTCACCATACTCTAGTTGATTAAATTGTACCCATGGATTTTCACTGTGCTCTGGTTTGCTAGTCCTGAACCGCGTGCCTACATCATCCAGTGGAAAATACTGCTGATACGCTAAATAGAAACCATTGTGGGACAGGTATGAGCACAAGTAGAATCTGTGAAGAAAACTAAAGTGCTATCAACTGGAAAATTGTGGATGATTGTATAAAAATTGAAGAATTGCTTGAAACAGAGGGCAGCTCATGGGTGAAATTCTTCCCTCTTTAAGTCCAGAGACCTGGTGTGTAGCTGTGTTTGTCCTCAGGGATCCACTAGGTCTAGAAATGGCAGACATATTGTGGGTGAAATTGTGGATGAATGTATAAAAGTTGAAGAATTGTTTGAAGACACAAAATTCAATAAGAGGTTAGAAAATTTTTCTTTTTGAAAAAAGGTAGTACATTGAAAGATGGTATCTTAGGTTTTGATTGTGATAAAATACTGTAACCAAAAACAACTTGGCGAGGACATGTTTTTTTGGGTTGCAGGGTATAGTTCATCATCAGGGGGAAGCTAAGGCAGCAATTCAAGGCAGGAAATGAAGCAGAGATTACAGAGCACCACTGGTTTCTGGATTGTTTCCCATGGCTTGCTCAGCTGTCCTCTTATACAGTTCAGGACTATACCCCAGGGTTGGCAATACCTACAGTAGGCTGTTCCCCACATCAACTGTTAACCAAGAAAATGTTCCCACAGACTTACCTATAGCTTAACTAGATGCAGGAAATTCCTCATCAATTGAGATTTGTTTTTCCAAACTATGACCAGGTTTGTGTCAAACTGACAAAAATCAACAAGCAGGAAAGGCCAATGAACTTTGAAACTTTATGCACAGTGAGAGAAATTGCACACAATCCTTAACTAACATAGTGCCTTAAAATAAAATGATTTAAGGATTAGAAGGAAAATAGTTAATCGTTTAGAAGTGAAGTAATAGCCTAAACCCAAACCTGAAAATATCCACACAAAATTTTAGGCAAAAGAAGTAAAAACTACGTTACATGTTTTAGATACATATCAAAAAGCAGAGCAAGCAAAATAAAAAAAATACAAGTGGCTTTTGCTAAACTAAGACACATTTCAAAGACAAAGAAGGAGAGTGAGAACACATCAAGGTCTGGCCGAAAATCTTTGCATTTTGTTTGTTTGTTTTTTTTTAAATCTTTGCATTTTGCAAGTCCACACTTGACATTCCCAGTTGATACCCAAAATACGGGAGGAATTTAAATCAGTATCAAGAAAACAAAATGAGTAAATAATGGACAAAAACTCTGAAAGACACTTCTCAGAAAAAGATATTAAAGGCATTTGATAGAATTCAGTGAATGTCTCATGGTAAAAGTAAAATCACACTTTCCTATTTTATTACTGAACATTAATCTATATTCTTGAGGTTAAACAAGCAATCTACCTCAAAAGAACAATAAATACATTTCAAATTGAGTTGAAATCCACAGTGTATTATCAAATTTGAACACAGTTACTGGTCTTATAAATGTGTATATGCACATACATACAAATCACATAGATCAGCGATTGGAAATAATTTAATAATGTAAGTATTTAACTTATGTTGAGAAGTGTTCTCTCATGAGATTTCCTCCTTGAAAACATTGCTTAACCTGTGGCTTTATTGATCTATGTGATATGTGACCACGTCTATTATGAACAGGAAAGGGGAGTTTAATTTCTTACCCTCTTCCTTCTTGGACAGGTTTGATCTCCTTGTCCTAAAGGTGGTGATCCTAACAGCACTTGACCTTAGAGCTGGGAGCCAGTGGCTTCCTGCTGGTCTTGTATGACTCCAGTTTGTGATAGTGTTATGTTGGGTCCTCTCATGTAAGTTTTCAACCAAGAAAATGCATCACCAATTTGCCTACAGGCCAATCTAGTGGGAACATTTTCTCAGTTGAGATCCCCTCTTCCAAAATGACTCTTGTGTCTAGTTAAGATAAAACTAGTCTGCTTATATTGGCGGAGGCTGCTTATTTATTTCCCTGATGCTCAGACCCAAAATAATCACACAAAAACTGTATTGATTACAATACTGTTTGTCCAATAGCTTAAGCATATTTTTAGCTAGCTCTACAACTTAAATTAACCTATTTCTATTAATCTGTGCATCACTACAAGGTTGTGGCCTACCACCAAGGTTCCAGCGGTCTCTCGCAGGTGTCTTTTTCCTTGGGCAGCTACATGGCTTCTCTCTGACTCCACTTTCCTCCTCTATCTGCTTGGAATTCCTGCCTTGCCCTATTCTGTGCTGCAATCGGCCCAAAGCAGCTTCTTTATTAACCGATAGTATTCACATATTACAGAGGTGAATCCCACATTAAGTTTAGGGACAGTGGTGGACAGAAGATGAAAGCCTCCCCTGAAGCCTGAGCCTAGTCATGGCTAAGGCCTAAACAGTGACACTAGGTGTTATTGATACTATAGACCAACACCAATGTCTATTATTGTTATATTCCCCTTGTATAATTCATCTAACACACGTATAAGATGACTCTGATGCTAAGCCAGACAACTGCTTGACTCTGTGCAGCCGAAAAGAGGAATGATGCTAGAGCATTTGCTAAAGACTGGAGGAACTCTGCCATGTGCAGTTTCTCTCAGAAGGAGTGAAGCTCCCTGGAGCAGTTTCTCATTAATAAAAATAGAGGACCTGACTGACACATTGAAAATCATTTCTACTTGAACTTTGAAAAACAGGTCAAGGACGATATCAAAATGGTCTGAAATTGTCACTATCTGAATTTTATTTTATTTGGGAATATATGAGAAGGTAAATTTCTAGAATATTTTAGGATGCAAGAAATGAAGTACAAAAGCAGCTGTATTTTGTTTTGCTTTCAAAGGACACTAAAATTTGACCCTGAAGTCTGGAGTTTGAATTTTCATTTTGCCAAAAAATATCAATGTAGCTTTAAAAATGTCTTAATGACTTTCAGTTTTTATTCAGAAAAAGAGCACAAGTTTAACATGGTAGTTCACTGTTCTACCTTGAAAGAGCTTTTGAATCATACTAGCTCTTACTACTACAATTTTTTAGGGATGGCATTGGTGTTTTATGTAATTATACAATCTATCCTAGTTTCATTTTTGTTGCTATGAGAAAATATTATAAAAGGCAATATAGGAAGATAAAAATGATGGCACATACTTTTAAACCCAGTGCTTGGGGGGAAGAGACAAGTAGATCTCTGTGAGATCAAGGCTAACCAGCTTTATATAACAAGTTCCAGGACAGCCAGACTGATAGACTACTTAGCAGAAAGACACTGTATCAAAAAAAAAAAAAAAAAGAAACAAACAAACAAAAAAACCAAGCAATATAGTAAGGGATTTATTTGGTTTGCAATTCCTGGTCACAAAGAATTGTTGCAGAGTTTAAAGGCTGGAACTTAGAGCCTCACATCCCATCAACAGCCCCAAAAGAACAAACACGCAGATCCTTGCTTGTTAACTTTCAGCTACCTGTCTCCTTTCATTGGTCAGAGACACCTGCTTAGGGAATGGTGCTTCCCACAGTGGTCTGGGTATTTTCACTTAAGTTAACAATAAGACAATTACTCACAAACATTCCCGCAGGCTACCCTGCTGCTTTTCCTGGGTGATTCTTGGCTGTGTCTAGTTGACAGTTAACACTAACCAGCGTAGCATCTGTCAAGGAATTCTTTTTTTCCCCTAAAAGTTTAAATAGCACCATAAAGGAAAAAAGATACAAGAAGGGACTATATAAAATAACATTACATTTAAGGAGGCTGCACAATTTACTTCCATGTTAAAATAGAAGACAAAATTTACAGTGCCAGGATTTTCTCTACATTGTTGTATTATTACTCTATGTCAGGAGATTTATCTATTCTTAGGAATCTTAATGATGATTATTTTTAAAATAAGTGAGTCTAATAGCCATAGTCAGTGTTTTAAATACCTTTAATTCATTCAAGTGGGCATACTTGCAGTATTATACCTATATTCTGTACCAATAAAACATTGTCATTATGAATAAATTAGAAGAAAATGTTAATGTTTATGTTAATAGTTATGGCTTTTGCTTTAAGTAATCCTATTGTAATTTTATAATATTTTTGATCACCAGTTAGAACTTTAGTATCTCTACTGACAGTTTAATTTCTTTTAAATAACGTTTCAGAGACTTGGATATAATTTCCTGAGAACTATATCTATAGATGTGAAGAAACAATTCACTTATCACAGTGAACTAGACTAATAGTTTACATTTTTAAGAGCAAATGTAATTTCTATAATTTGAGAAGTACAAATCAGTACACAGATGATTTTTACTCAGAATATGCAAACTGAAGCTCAATTCATTTCTTTGAACATTCATTCAAATTTACATTCTTTGAACTTTGAGGGCACTTTGGTCTATAATAAGAAATATTTTTATAATATGAGAAATTTGAATTATAGTACAAGGTTATAATGCTTTTGAATTAAATGTATGGTGAAATACATGCCAAGAAATGCTAAATTTTGTGCTAGGCATATATAACCACAATTGTTTGTATTAATTCTTTTTTTTCACTAATTAATTTAACTAACAGTAACCTAATATCTATTGTATGTTAGGTCCCCTGCTAGCACAGAGTAAGACAAGCATGGCCTTCAGCTGTAAGCACCGATCCCTTCACTGTGATTAATATTTATGAACAGTCATTAGTCCAGACTTTTGGGTATAAGAATAGAAAGGAATATTTATTCCTTTATTTATTTATTCCTGTTCAAAGGAAAAAAAAATAAAATAAAATAGGGGTTGTCTACTTGCCCATCTATTTCACTGGAGGAAGGATGAAGCTGGCCACAGGGAAGATTAAATATCTAGATATGTGTGGACGTCAAATTTCTAATCCTTGTCTGTATAGATGCATAACTGATATGATTTTTCACTTTTAACAGCTCTGGGACAGGAGAGAATAAGAAAGTGATTTTTTTTTTTTCTAGCTGCAATAATTGTGAAAAAGACTCAAATGGATTTGGAGCGGGACGAATGGTAACACGTACAGGGAGGACGGGGATGGGAGACATATCGCGTAAGGAGAGACGATGGCCGTGACTCTTTTTCTAAGCCTGATATAAAATCAATGTGTATACTAGTAACAGAGGTTTTAAAATACTTCGTATCATATCCAACAGGTTTAACGCCCACACTTTTAAAACATTATGACAGATTACTTAACAAATGCATATTTTCAGCTTATTTCAAGAGTGAAAATCAGTTTTGAAGAAATGATAGCCATTGAGGAGAACAATAATTGTGGGACCACCATGACTGATAAATTTATTTAAGATGTGACTTATTTTAAAAGTAGAAATTAAGGTATGTTTACAATCATGAATATTTATAATTTTATTTGATTTATATAAAAATGTTATTGTATTTTTACTATTTTAGTTCCAGAAAAATTGTTAAGCATAAAACAAAAACTAAAGGTTATTTTAACAAAAAATTCAAATAAAGTTTAAGAATTTATTTGTAGTAAATTTAGATTCTTCTCAATGAAGGTAACTATTTCCATTAAACTGCAGACTAAAATTAATGTGGTTAAGTTGAGGGGGAATCATTAATACTGCTGAATGATTAGCTGTGACATTTCTTTCTGTGCCTTCATAACTACTAAGTTAAGAAATGCAGAGTTTGGATTATTTTGAAGGAAATATTAAATTAAATGTCAGATATATCCTATTTTATAAAACGTCTTAATCAAAAAATTCAATAATTGGGTAATTTCTAAAAATAAGTATTCCTTAAATTGCCTATTAAAAACATTATTTTCTTTAATGTAACCATTGGAAAGAAAGAAATATATGATAATTTTTAAATTTATGATTTGAATGAGCAAAGAGCAAGTGTATTAACAGCAGTAATGAAAGTAGATAATAGCTGAAAATATGTATTACAGGGAAAAATGAAATTATAACTGTATAAAGTGCCATTAATTCCCAGAACAAGATATTTAAGATATATTATTGCTAAAAGAAAAAGATTCTACTCAGAACTAGAATTTACGTAATAATAAAAAGTGCATTAGATTGACCACCTAGTCCCCCAACTTAAAGTATTATTTATTGATGTAAGCTATAATATTTCAGAGATTTTAACAATTTTAAACATTTTATCTCATATCTTTAAAAAATGGTATTCAAGATTCCTTTAGGCTTTTCTAAGCTGTTACTATTGTCTCATTGATGTTATAGATATTAGAGGAAGATGAAATGGCTCTATGACCTTTCCTCTGTACTCCAGGCATCATAGCTTCCTAAAAGAAAACACAGACCATCTTCCTTTGAGAAGGAGGAAAATATTTTAAATGGATTCTCTTAGGCAACAGTAATACAGACAGAGGAAAGGGCTAAACTCTAGGATTAGGGCATAAAAACATCTGGCTGGCTACTGAGGAAGTCACAAGTTTTAAGATGATAATCAGCTCAGAAGACACAGCGGAATCACCTGGAGGGTTATTTTTTTTTAAATCCTGATCACTGATCTTTTCCCACTCTATAAATTTAGGTCTTTGTTTTGAAACCAGCATTTCAATACACTGAAAAATATTCTACAGTCATTCCTGAGACTATTTCAATAGAATGAGGCTTAAACTCCATTTAAGTACAACAATTATTGTGAAGTGAGAACAATATTACAGATTTTGTGGAGGGAGATGCCGAGAGATTGCCGGAAGGGATGGCGTTGGCCTTTCTTGGCCTGCAGCTAGCAGAGGATCCACTATGAACAATAGTGAGCAAGGAATGAGACACTCATGTGGCAACTTCAGGCTACAGGACCTTGACACAGTCAGGAGAAAGGAGTCTCCTGAAATGAAGTAGCAGAAAAATGTGCAATCTTGCTAGTTCAGGGGGCAGAGCAGACCTTCCAGCCACGTTGCAATAGCAATGTCAATAGCTGAGAGTTTGAAGGTGAGGAGTCCTCTCCTCTACCTGACCTCTACGCAACAGACTCAGATGTTTATCTGTCAAATGGCAAATTCATGGGGCACAGCGTGCTTTGTTGTTGCATTTTAACAATTGGAAATTTAATTAGGAGTCTGAAAAAAGAATTTTCATAGATCTCTAAGAGTGAAAAACTAATCTTCAAGCCGCAGCAGAGTTGACCCCTGACTGTATTACAAAACAAATCAATATAAACAAAAACATACAGGTATGATTCATGTGTACTGTGATCTAAAAAGACACATTGTGAAAAATAGGAGTTTCAACTTTCTGTATGTTTGAAAAACATTGGCTAGAGATGGCTCAGTAGTTAAGAACACTTGCTTCTTTTGCAGAGGCCCTGGCTTCAATTCTTAACACCCACACTGGGCATAATTGCCTATAGTAACTCCAGTTCCAGAGTACAACATTATCTTCTGTCCTCTGGATAGCTGAAGAATGTGATGTGCACACAGACAAGCAGTCACACACATAAACATACAATAATCAGTAAAAGTCAAAAAAAGAAAAACCATGCAAATAAAGTCCAATAGCTATGATAGTGTTAATTATCAATTTGACTGTCAAGAATCACCTGGCAAATGGGAGTCTGGATATACATCTGGGGGATTATCATTCTCACATTAATTGATTGGGAAGATAGATTGCAATTGTTACCTGGACCATTCTCTAGGCAGGGGTTCTGTTAATTCTGAGATAAAGAAAAAACAGTTTCATGATTTTGAATCAAATGTGAAGCAAGCTTTGATACTGACCAGGATAGACTCTAGCAGGTCCTCTCTGGAATTTCAGGGAGTAGCTTCAATACAGTTTTACAAGGGTTTGCAAAAGACAAAGCCTACAACTCTTCACATTTCCTGGAGGTGGAGGCTGCTCATTAGTTTCATGGCCACCCAGACCCAAAATAATCACACAGAAACTTTATCAATTACAATACTACTTGGCCTATTCGCTTAGGCATATTTCTGGCTAACTTTTATATCTTAAATTAACCCATTTCTATTAATCTGTGTATCGACACATGACTGTGGCTTATTGGGTAAAGTTCTGGCATCTTTGTCATTTAGGGGCTATATGGTGTCTCTCTGACTCCATCTTCTTATCTTTTCTATCTCTGCTTGGAACTCCCGCTGTGCTATATTTTGCCCTGTCATAGGCCCAAGAAGCTTCTTTATTCATTAACCAATAAAAACAACACATACACAGAAAGGACTTCCCACACCATTTCTCCTTTTCTATCTAAATAAAAAGAAAAGTTTTAATTTTAACATAGTAAAATTACATACAACAAAACAGTTATCAAGCAAGAATTATAGTTACAATATTTAGTCCATTTACATTTGGCAAATTAAGGGACATTCTTTGATGTATCCTATCTTTTTGAGTCTAAAGCTTTACACCTAATTTATCTTTTAAAATTTTAATTATCTTTCTTCAACTTCATCAAAGTCTCCAGAAAGATGTAATATTACCTAAGTAAACAGGAAGTGCATTGTAAGCAACTTCCAAAACTCTAGATTTGACAGAGATATTTTGCTGCATGGACAGTCACCCAAAGTTCTCTGTAACATTGGGCACACATCTTCAGCCTACAGGCCAATAGCATTTAGCAAACTTTTCCATAAAGCAGAAAATTTCAAAGACAATTCTGCCTAAATTGACAGTTTGTCAGTCACTTTCTTCTATGTCCTGTAGATTGTATGGCAGACTCTTTTATGAAGCAGGAACGCTGAAGGTCTGTCTCACCTTCTTTAGACAAGTTCATCCATCATTTTCTGTGGGTCCTGCATGTCCAGTTCGTACACCATACCATCAAACATTCCAGGAGAGAGCAGTTTCTTGCCCAAATGGCTAATCAACTCCATAGGAACCACTTTGGTTCCCATCATCCTCTTGAAGTAGATTGGAGCTGCCAGGAGCAGATGTGCCTCTTTGTCACGAAAAGTCCTAAGTTCTTGTGGGTAGACTCCAAGGAATTTGGTCAGAACCTAGAGGTTGCGGTGGTGTCATAAATAGGACTGTCCATAATAATCTGGAGTACTTATAGCTGGGCCCAGTCTATATATGAAGGGTTTGAGAGGGTATCTGGAGAGGAGGCTCTGGCACACCCTGTCAAAAGATATACATAGATGTATGTGTATATACGTATGTTTATGTATATGTATACACACACACACACACACACACACACACACACACACACACACACACACATATATAGGACCTGGCTGGGTGGAGAAGTTGGGTGTGGTGTGTTGCTTGCTATTTTCCAGCAGTTGCTCAACAATGTCCCCATGAATACAGAAAGACAATTGTACTTTTATTAAATCTGGTATCAAATTACATGTTGTATTTCATGTGTTCAACATGGAATTTTGAAGGTTTTCTCCCCATAACAATGTTTTAATAATGTCTAGAATCTAGTGTCTCAAATTAGCTAGACATAAGATTATTTAAAGAAAAGAGAAGCCAGGCTACTCTTTTGAATATAGAAGTTCCCTGCTTCAGGCTTTTTCCTTTTAGTCACCAAGCAGTTTCCAAATCACAGAGACTTATTAATTATGGATACTTAACCTCATCTTATTCTTGTCCCACTAGCTCTTATAACTTAAATCAACCTGTTTCTCTTCATCTCAGTTTTGCTTTGGGACTCACTACTTCTCTTTCAGTCTGTGTCCTACTTCCATGTCTGACCGACTGGTGGCTACCAGACTGACTAGTCCTGGTAATCTCCCTTTTTTTCCCCCTTGTTCTCTCTCCATTCTCTCTTCTCAAATGTAGATTCCCCCTCCTACTGGTTCTCTCCACTGTTAGCCTTGAATATTCCTCTACAGTTTAGCTATTTGCCGTTCATCTTTTTATTAGGCCAAGCAGGTGCCTTAGGTGAGAGGCAAAACAACACATCTTTATTTTGTTAAACAAATGCAGCATGAACAACACATCTTTGCCTAGTTAAAGTAATATTCCACAACAATTTCCAGGTTTATAACTTACCCATGTAGTAGCACTACTCTGTGAAATAATTTTCTTACTCTGTGCTAAATGATTTTTAATTATATAATTTTTGGAAAGAACAAAAGGCTTCTTGGCAATTTGCTTGGCTTTGCTTTTAGTAACCCAGATCACTTCTATCGTACCCTCAAATGACAATTGCAGCCTTCAGAGAGGTCTTTTGGGAATTTGTCTCCTGGTCCTACGATTTTGAATGTTTAGTCAGCCATGTTATCCATCACTTTCAAGCTGTCCAACTATGTCAAAGCAAAGAATAGTCACTGAGGCTTGGACTAAAGGCATTAAAAGGTTAGAATAACACGGTTATTTGAATTGCGACTCAGAATTCTACTTGGTGTAATAACAGTAAACATGTAGCTTTCCTGTGAATTAAAATGGCAAATGACTTATCTGAAATACATTACCTGTACTTATATATTATGTTAATATATTGGGCATAATATATTAACATATACTATATATGCTTCCTAAAAGCATTTGAATATAATCATTTTGTTTAGTGAACTTACAGCCTTGATGTAGTATACATCTTTTCTAAATGTGTGACTTGTCAAGAATGTTAGAAAATAAAGACAAATATTTGAAAATGCAGCAAGGGAAGCCTGAAGCAATTAACTTGTGATAGACTGGAAGATTTCAATGTTTGTATAATTGCTTTACAAGGTTGTGCTTTTTTAATGCATCCCCACCACCTCCAGTTTGTTTAAATTACCTATATGCTAGAGTTATTACCAAGGACTGTTATTTCATGATACCTTGCATCTCTCCTCAGGATCATTAATAAATGTTAAATCATGGGATAGTTGAAAGCCATATATATATATATATATATATATATATATATATATATTAGCATAATTGATACTACCTGTTTGTGATCAGAGAAACTGTTTTTTTCTGAAGTTCTGAAGTTTATTAAGTGGAATATTCCCTTTGTATTTAAAAAACTAAGGCCACAGTAATTATCCTATCATGTTCTAAAAATAAAAATCACACTACCTGATACGAGATCACACGGCAATACCTTATAATTTTTCTATTCATTTGAACAATGCATACTGAGAAGTAACTGTGTGCTAAATGCTACCCAGCCAAAGTCCCTACATCAGAACTTGACAGTGTTGACAAGCTCTGAATAAGGAGTGATAACTGTAGGGATAGTACATCAAAGGAGCTGACAGAAAGATGGCATTGCATTAGATCAGAGAGTGTACAGGTACCTCAAGTAAGTCTTACCTCAAGAAATATTCAGGTTTCAGGAAAACTAGTAGTTGGCCAAAGAAGAGCACAGGTGATATTGTTTACATTATTGATTATCCCAAATATTGGCAAGACAATTAAGTTGATTTTGGAATTGTTCAATTTAGTACTTGTTGTCATGAAATTTTGTGAATTTTTTTAAACCAAAGCTTATATTTTGTCCCCTGAATTCTGAAATGGGCGTGGTGACTGAAAAAAAAGGAGAGAGAAAGAGAAACATTTGGATCTGCTGGAATTTTTTTTTTGTGAACAAAAGAAAATGAAAGTGCTACACAACACTCCTCTCATCTCAAAGGGACCATGTCAGGTGGCTCTGAATGGCATGTTCTTACATGTAGGCAATTATAATTATAAAAGTTCTCTTATAGCCATACAAGTCAGGCAGTCTACAAATAAAGCTGAGACAATTCCCTTCAACATGGGGATTGATAACAAGTAAGAAGAAAAATGTCTGTCAGTAAATTTTAAGTTCTTTGTGTCACACATGATTTGACAGCTCTTTAGAATATCTCCAGGATTATAAACTCTATCGCAGTAAAGAGACTCTGTGAGGTGCTTTGTTTAGTTTTGTTGTTGAGGAAAAAATATTTCTGAACAAACAAGTCAAACTCAGGTTGCATTTAAGAGCTAAGTATGTTGAAATTTATTAACTTAAGAGTCTACCATAGAATTAGGGTGAGTTTGGTACTATCCTAATTTCAGAGTGAATTTTTTTTTGTCAGAAAAAAATTTAAAAATTGAGTTATCTAGATGATTAAGGATATCTTTCCAAACTGTTTCCCCTGTATTTCTTCTCTTGAGAACTCTGTTTAGCTTCAGAAAAACATTTTTAATTGATTGCTTGAATTTTTAAAAAAATTTGCTTTGTTTTGAAATTTTTCTATATTCTGGACACATATCTTTTGTAATATTTATAGCTTGAAAAGATTTTCTTCCATGCCACAGACAGTACCTTCAATTGCCTGACCTATTCTTTTGCTGTACAGAAGCTTTTTATTTCATGACATGACCTATGTTGATTGTTGTCTGATGTGGGATGTCCTTTTGTATATATGTTGATTTTATTAATTGATGAATAAGGCTGTTTTAGTCAATGGCTTAGCAGAATAAAATCAGGTGTGATTTTCTAACATATATATATATATATGCATTAGAATATATATATAATGTTAGAGAGCGAGATAGAGAGAGAGAGAGAGAGAGAGAGAGAGAGAGAGAGAGAGAGA